>NW_020451282.1:2205625-2207108 GCF_003343035.1 Apteryx rowi
GTGCGCTTTCACCGTCTCCCCGGGGCCTTCTGAAACCTTTGCCCAAGGGTTTCCCACCTCTCCGGCCGCAGCCTGGGAACGTACTGGAGACAAGGGAAAAGCCAGGCCCGTGGGGCTGGCTAGCAGGAGCCCCTGCCAGGTGTGCTGCTCTGTCTTGCCCCTGCCAGGCTCGCTTCTCCGGCTTACCCTGGATAGGGCATGCAAGCCGGAGGCAGACCACGGGGGTGGCTCCCCAAGGAATGGAGACTGTGAATGGTTTCCCCTTATAAATAAATGTGGCCTTGCAGTGATGTCCCTGCTCAATACAGCCACTTTGCACTACATCATAGATACATCCTTTCCTTTAGCACCCAGCCTGGAGGCTCTATGGCCTGTCCATGCTCTGCCCTTCTGACAAGCTAAACCAAGAGTTTTCACTCTTTTCTCCCACTCTTCAGTTGCAGCATGAGTGGGGTGCTGGCCTGGTCCCCGTGGGGCTGGGGCAGGGCGCGGGGTGCAGCTGGGGAGTGCCTGCTGCGCTGTGTGTGCTGGGGAGAACCAGTAGCGCCAGGCTGGGCATGGCACCTGCGCTGTCTCCGCTTGATTGCAATGACCTCGGCGTCACCTATAGCGGCTGCCACCTGCAGTGCAGTTGTCTCTTTCCCGGCTCACAGTAACCCCGGCTTCCTTCCCTCCAGCCACCCCCAGGTGGTGGGGGGCCAGGGCACACCCCGAGTGTCCCCCTCCCCCTTGCTCTGGGTCCTCTGGATGCCCTCCTTGCTCCTCAGGGCTGCTACTTGGTCCAGCCTGGGACCCGGGGGGGGTGGCCAGGCGTTATGTGCTACCTTTCCAGGTCTCACTGTGCTTCCAAAGTTGTCTGGCTCTGGATTGGACTGGGAAGTGGGGTGGGGGATTGGGGGAGATGGGGTGTAAAATAGGCAATATATGATTAGTGGCCTAGGAAGGTGCACTGTAAGCCACATGCTTGCCCGCATTGGGGGTCAGGGTTTTCTTGCAAACCCTCAACAGCCATTTCAGGGGAGAAGTGTCAGGGATGTGGCATGGGTGGGAGATACCTTGCATGTGTGTGTACTGGGTGTGTGTGTGTGCAGCTGGCTCCTTTCTGCTGGGAAGGGCAGTAACTTGGGGGCAGGTGCGCAGTGCCTTGGACCCTTTCTGCGGTTGCACGCGGAGCCTTAGTCAGGCACAGGGCAAGGGGGAAGGCGTTCTGAGTCGGAGAGATGGAAAGGTTTCAATCAGCAGTGTGTTTCCTCTTCTGTGGCTGCTGGCATAGTATCCACCTGGCCCGGCCTGGCTGTGCTGGGTTGTGCCAGGGGGTCGGGACAGAATGGGGCAGTGCCATGGGGGGGAGCATGGCTGTGCCATCGGGGGCTGTGCCAGGGAGGCAGAGCGGGGCTGTGTCACAGGGGAGCAGTGCCATGGGGGTAGAGTGGGGCTGTGCTGTCGGGGGGCAGTGCCATCGGGGGGCAGTGCCATCGCCATG
>NW_020451282.1:2207850-2316911 GCF_003343035.1 Apteryx rowi
GGCGGGCCGGTGATGGCGGCGGGGAGCCCGCAGGGGAGGGCAGGCTGCGGGATTGCGGCCGAGGCTTCCCGGGGCTGGGCGGATGCGGGCTCCGGTGCCCTCTCCTCCTCCTCCTCCTTGAGCTCGGGGCTGGGAGCAGGAAAGTGCAGATTTCCTCCGTCCCTCCATTATTTTATTTTATTTTATTTTATTTTATTTTATTTTATTTTATTTTATTTTATTTTATTTTATTTTATTTTCGTTTTCTCGCCCCCCGCGCAGCCGAGGCTCTCGCCGGCTCGGAAGCGGCGGCGGCGGGGCGGCTCGGGGAGGCGGTGGTTCGCCGCCGGCGGGGCCGGAGCCGCGGCCGCCTCCCGAGGAGCCGGGCCCGGGGAGGCTCGGCCGCCGGGCGAGGCAGAACAAAAGAGGGAGGGGACGAGCTGCAGCACGACGTGCCCCCGCCGCCGCCGCCGCATGCCGGCCCCGGGCAGGGGCAGCGTGAAGCGCCCCGGTGGGGCGAGGGGCGGTGGGGTGGGATGGGCGGGGGGTGAGGGAAGGGGGGAGGTAAGGGGAATGGGTGGGAAAAAACGTGGAAAATCAAAGAGCGCCATGATGCCAGCATCAACACCTCTGCGCGCTATTAATACATCAGCGTGGTGGGGCTCAGAAGTAAAAGAGTTAATATCACACCCATCCTCTTCCTATCTGCGCCTGTATTCCACTAGACGCTTTCATCCCCAAGCAAGACTACAATAGGTTGTGGTTTCAGTGCCAGAAAGAAAGGATTTGGGTCCTTTGATTCAGTATATTGTTTCCCTTACACACGCCGCGACTGACAGAGGCTGAGGATAAAGAATAGGCAGAGCTGGCGGGGGGGAGGAGGATTTCATGGGAAATCTCACCCGCTTGGCCCCACAGAGCCTTCCCCAGCCCCTGTGTCATCCTGGAGGCCAGGCCCGGTTTCCTTTCTCCAGGCCACATCGGCAGGAGCCGAGTCACTGCTGCAGTGGCGCAAGGGGCAGAGATGAAAGGGGAAGCGGGGTGAACTCGAAAGAGGCTTTGGTTCTTTGAGCTTTTCCTGGAAAGCTGGCACCATTCAGGGTGTCTGGAAGCAGGTCAAGTTTTAATAGACAGAGAGTGGGTTAATGTGTGGGTGTGGTGACTTAAGCAAACCTGATGGAGATTGGAGGGACAGATTTTTAAGAATGCTCTTTACCTCAGGAGATGGTGAAATACACTTTTGAGGAGTTATTTTAGCCAGTGTTATGATATTTGCAAACACCTTGGGGCCTTCTCATTAGTAAAAAAAAAAAAAATCCTTTAACCAGAGTATTTGGACAGCAGTGGAACAGTCCCCTTCTAAAGGAGGATTTTACTGTACCAAACTGGTGCATACATACAGTTTTACATGATCAACAGGTAGTATTGCCCAGTGGCCAAGGCCTGAGCCTGGATGTTGCAATGACTCTTTGGGTGACCGCTCTTTTCACCATGGGCCTCATCGGCTCCTGTGACTTGTCGTAATGCAGGTACCTCTTTGCTCACCAGCCTTTTCCCCTGCCCTGGGGAGGGCACTGACTGCGCTCTGCATGTGCATCGTGCTCAGGGTAATGGCTGAACCTTTATTTGCAGCAGGAGTGCGAAGGTTCCCATCCATAGCTAGCTGTTTGCTGTCCAGTTTGGAGTAAAAGAAGAAACTAAAAGAGTTAAAAGTGTTTGCCTTGGAATCAAGAGTTCATTTTAATCTTTTCACTTTTTTCCAATTTCCTTTTCTGGGCGGGTGAGAGGATGGCTCACAAAAAGAACCCCTGCCTCTTCTCTTTGAAATGGGATGTGTTGAAGTGTCTATAGATGAATATTCATTAAGGCTAGTGTGGAGTTTTATGACCAAATGAAAGGCATAAATTAACATTAGTGAAGCTGGTAGGCATCAGACATGGATTGCCTTTTTTATTTTAATGTTTTACACTCTGTCCCTTCTTCCCCTCCAGCAAAAGCAAATCAGACACTCTGTGTTATGCCTCGTGCACACTTCCCATCCCAGGACAGCCCTCAGGATCTGTCTGCATGTTCTGAGAGCCCTGTTCCAGTGTGGTAAATTAGATATTTTATCCTGCCACTAAGGAAACACATGGCAGCTTCAAGACTGGTGGGCTCTCAGTAAATGTGATAGCTCTGTAAAGTTATGTAACTACAACAGCAAAGAACAAATCATATAAAAATATCATTTGATTCTGCACTTAATGTTCCCCCAGCTCCTGCTTTTTGGATCTACACCAGCCCCTGGGCTTATTGAAATATTTATATAATATGCATAAAATATATGTGTAAAAAAAGAGATTTCTGATTGAAATAGTATGAAACTCATTATTGATGGTGTCCTGTGTACTGATATTTGGCTGTGGATTTTTGCATACTAAACTTGCATTCCTCACATAGGGGCCAGGAGGCCTCCTGAGCGTACAAGGGAAATAGCACACAGCATCTGATGCTAGGCCAGTTTTGGCAGGCAGCGGGGTCTTCAGCAGACTGCGGTCGGTGCATTGACAACCAAACAGGAATCCTTTACGAAGCACACCCATGCCAAAGGCAGTCTCTGCAGTCAGTGCTAGCTGAAACTTCCCTCTGGGAGTTTGCTCTGGGTCAGGTCTGCAGCATCAGGAATTTTGGGAAGGAAGAAGTAGGGGAAGGTTTCAGCTCTGACTTTGCCTCACCTCCTGACCCCTTCAGGCTATCAGCAATGCCTGGCTGATATCCCCTTCACCCCTTCCTCCCTGAAGTGGCTCGATTCCCTTCTCCCATTTCTCCTAGAAGTGCCTAGGACAACAGAGACACTGTGTTTCAGATAGGCCCCTGTTTACACAGACCAGCTCCCTGCTCTCATGTGCTGAATCTGCCTGTGCTTTTCATTTCAGCCCCTGAAAATTCACGTCTTGCAATTTGTCCTGTTTGTGACTCTCCTCCTTCCCCTCCAGCTCCTCTCTTTGTCCCCCTCCCCAGCATCCTGAGCTGGTGTTGGCTAAGCCCCAGGACTCCTCTAGTGTAGAGTGCTATTCAGTTGTGAGTCAGACTGGAGAAATCAGTTGCTTTCACTTTGGGAAGAGCCTCTGTCTTTTTCTTTGAAGCCCCAAGAAAACTTCTGGGTGATGTAAAATAATGATACACTGAAGCAATAAGTGTAAGCACTTCCAGTCACATCCTCTGCACTGCGCTGAAGTCCTTGGAGGGGGGGTCTCACCTCCCTGGTTCAGGAGTACTAGGTGGGGAGGGGATGGTATGTAAGGAGAAAGGATGGCCAACAATGCATCTGCAGAAGCATATTTCTCAGTATGCGTAGGACAGCCAGCCGTCACAACCATTTCTGAGGTCTTTTTCTGCACACGGTCACAACCCTTTGTGCATCAGTTCTGCAGCCATGCTCTCATGAAGACCAGATTCTCCAGGATGCATTCCCATTGCTTTTAATTTTGCTCTTACACCTCTCCTGTGTATTATGGGGAATCAGTGCTGGGGATGACACTGAAATATTTGTTGCATATTATTTTGCCTTTTGTGTTTTGGTAGTTTTTCAGGCATTTAAGCTAAGGTCTCAGCCCAGATGAACTCAGAATTATGTTATATACAGAGCACACATAAAGAAAGCATGTGGAATGCAAAATGTGCTTTACAGGACTAGTTAGTTCCAACACTGATTGCAACCATTAAAACATAGTCAGAGTGAGCTCAGTGAAGAGGAGGTGTGAAGACTACTGTGCAAAGGGAAAACAGTCAAATGCAAATGCAAGGAGGGATAGGGAAGAGAAGGGAGTGGTATTTCTGGGAATGGTCCAAGAGTTGGCACTTGAATGGGGGAAGGAGGTGCTGGGTCCTGAGCTGGCAGACTGTAAGACATGGGGAGACAGAGAGCCCAAAGATGACATGTAACAGAGGAAGGGTCTCACTATTGAGCTCAGAAAGTAAAGAGAAGAATTGGAACTGTATAAGAAAAAGAAGCAGATGTGAAAAAAACGAAGAGAGGGTGGAGAAATTCAGAGGAGTGGGCACAGTGAATAATTTTAGTTTTAGCCTTTTGAATTGATTAATGTGAAGAGAGCTGAGAAGTAAACGGGCTTCAGCTGATGTAGCAGAATACTTTGAGAGAAGGGAAAAAGCACTGGTCTGTTTTTTTCCTGTGTGAGACGCATTGGTCTCAATCTCACTACATAGGGTCAAGACAGGTAGCTTTCTGTTTGGTCTGAGTAAAGTGCTGGGGTATTGTAAGGTGTTCTGATGTGAAACACCAGCAACGTGTGAGCAGCCAGTTTTTTAGCAAACTCACTTTGGACACCAAGGGTGACATTTCCTAGAAATCTGAGGCATGGTGAATAAACACCAGGAATGGGGAATTTAAGCCCTGGTTTGAATATGGATCTATTTCATATCTCCCATGGCCATGCTATTTTCTCACCTACCTTTATTTAACAATATGAAGCTACATACAGACTGGTGTGTGACTTGATGAAAGTGTTTGGAAAGTCTCCTTTGTGCTGGGCATGGGAAAATTTTCTCACTCAAAGACAATGTTAGAATTTCTCACATGTTGGTGCAGGATTTATCCTGATGTTTGTTCTGTTTTAAAACACCTAGGCCTGGAATTTGTAGATCACTTCTAGCTCTCGAATATGTGTTTAATACACAAAGTTCCTTCTTTTCCATCAGTAGCTGTTTAAGAGACTTGGTCCTTCTCAGTTTACCTCTCTGCTCTGAGCATTTGTGAATTCACATAGTGTACTGTACTGGACTTGAACTTGGCAGCTCTGGAGATGCTTTAGCTGGTTTGATAGAAGTCATTCACCTAACAAATAGCAGGAGTTGCTTAAACATATCATCCCATATTGTTCTTGCTCTACTGAATCCCCTAGGATACTCAGTCAGATTGACTAGCTCTTCAAAACCAAGTATATCTAGAAGAATGTCTCACCAGGACCTAGTAACTCAGACTGATGACACATGAGATCAGGTGTTTCTCACTCTGGCAGTTCAAGGAGCTGCCACCTCAAGCTCCTGCTCCTCCCCTCTGTCAGAGGGTTGCTGAGAAATGGAGATGGTCCCGACAAGAGCTATCAAAATGCTGCAGAGCCTGCAGCACATGGTGCACAAGGAGAGAGTGAGGGTGCGGGACTTGTTCAGTGGCCTCTTGAAGGGGACTCACAAAGATGGAATCAAGCTCCTCTTGGCAGTGGCATGTGGTGACACATGCTGCAGTGGTCATAAATTTCAGCTTTAAGACATAGCTTCTTTAGGAGGGTCAGCACTACAGCGCTGGAATGAGTATCCAGGAAAGCTGTGAACTCTTCATCTTATAGGTTTTGAGGACTGAGCTGGACCTGATCTAGTGCTGGCAATAGTCGTAGGAGCAGGTTGGACAGTCAAGCAGCAGGCTGGACTTCCAAACACTGTTTTTATGATTCTGTGATAAGACTTTTTCTTTCCTTTTTCTATGGGAGAGTGTGCCCTTGTTTCTCTTCTATGAGAAGTCTGGTGTCTTAAATTACATTCACAGTAGGTCTTTTCAGTGGCATTTCTATGGAGATCGAAACCTTTGGCAGAGGGACAGAAAGAACAGTTCAGGGCAGTGCTTTCTTTAACTGCCACAGCAAGTTTGTCAGTCAATGCCCTTAGCTGTGCACACCAGTGTTTTCAGCATCATGGTTACTGCCAGTGGGAACTGAACTGCATTTTGCTGGAAGCCATGCAGGTTTGGAAAGGGAACAGTTGCTATCTGGGAAGACAACTGTTGCAGTGAGGTGGTTGTTCAGGAGGTCTGAATCTCCCCCTCCCAAGTGCTGAGAGTGACCACTGAGAATGCACCACCTTCCTGACAGGAGTGAGGGGCCAGTTTTCTGATATGCCTTTTTTTCTTTCATAAACAAGTTCATACAAGAAATGAAAGGGAGAAGCTTCATTTTCTTTTGTGGCGGAGGGAGGTAAGGGAGCCCCTTGGCTTGTGAAGCACCCAGGCATTGTGAGAGTTAATTTGGGATAAATTCCTCGCTATTTTTGTAGGTATGAGAGAGATGGAACTGAGATGAGCAGGAAAATTCGCAGGTTTCTAATCTTGATGCATGTAAAGATGGTGGCATTGTCCCTTGGGACAGCGATACTTCAGGTTTACTTTTCCTTGTCACTTGACGACCTTGTTGCAAGATGAAGTTTAGAACTGTAGGATGTATCTGGATGAGGTTTATGGGCCTCAGTTCTTATGTTTGTAAAGAGTAAAAAATGCCTTCACCGATTTTAGTAAAATCTACATTCTATGTAAAATCTTTTCCTCAGTGTAATAGTGAGGACACAAGTAAAGAGGATAACCTTAGGCCACCCTGTGTGTGGCTCGCTAGAGGACTACACAGAGTGCTCAGAGGAGAGAGGCTGCAGAAGGGTGATTCATGGACCAGGGCTAGGAGGTGGAGCAGCAAGCATAGTGACTTGCTATGACTTAAAGAAAAAGTTGATCTGCGAGGCAACATGACTGTAAAAAGTGCCTAAGTGCATACAATATATATCTATATCCACTGCATTTAGCTGATCATGAATTACCATTTCTAACATCTTATTCAAAGACGTTTTCCATTATTCTGTTTCTCTTGCATCCAGCTCCTCTGCCAGAAAACGAGTTCCTACTCCTTATGCTCTGAGCCAAATTCCATCCACGTATAAAGCTGCTGACTGGTGCATCCTGGTAACCTGATGCAGGTTTCTGAGTAGAGCTTAGATAAAACCAGTCTTTGATTCAGTGGCTCATGCAGCTAGCTTTGCTGAATTGTTATATTTTCCCCTCCAAGTTTAACTTTTCCTGTGAATGTCTGGCTGAGATTTTGAAATCAGTTCTAAATGACATAACCTGGGTGTAACCCCAGCGATCAGTATAATGACATCCAATGGGCTCAACCCTCCGGTCCGTACTTTGGTGAAACTCCTCCTGATGCCAGTGAATATTGTCATTAATAAGGTGTCTGTTGTACTGCTATCCTAAAAGCAAAGCAAAGATGACATTTAAAGAGAAGAAAACCCCATGGAGTTTGTAGCTGTAGGAGTAGCCCTTTTAGATTGTATGATTAAGGAGTGAAATTGCTAGCTGAATAAAAAGCGAGGTCTCCAAAGGGGAAACAAAAGGAACATGAGATCTTTTAAATGAATAAACATGAACAAATACATTGGCTACAGACCAAGATACAACATAACTACAATCAACATAATCCTTCCCAAATGAATTGCCATATATAGGAATGCCTTTGTTAAGAAAAGGTTCTTGAAAGCAGGGGTCTCCATTAGTGGGCTAGCAGAAATGATGCCTCAAGGATACAATGATTTGCAACCAATTCCATGAGTTGATTCAAGCATCACCCTAGCTAAAAATTACTTCCTATGGAGAGTAACCTAGACATGAGGATTCCAGCAGAAGGATAACGCTGATTAAAAACAGATCTTCTTTAAGCAGGCAGCACTTTATGAAATCCCATTTACAGCTGTCTTTGATCCTTATGAGAAGGATTTTAAGCAAACATTCCTCTTGGGAAGGATGTCTTTCTTCCTTTGCCATTACGTTAAAAAATGATCCTTATTTGTAAGTACAGTACATTGCTAAAACCAAGGTAACATGACTGTATTGTAGCACATCTGGTTCTGAAACAGGCCAGGTCTGACAACAGACAACCAAATATATGAGCAAAAGAAATCTCTTTTAAGTCTCTTTTTTAGTAGGGGAAATAACTCTGCAAGAAAGAATGTGCAGAAGCACAAAAGGATTCTGAATGTTGACCTCCACTCTCCTTTAGTGGGATTTTGCCTTTGAAAAACTGTTCTCTAGCAAATGTTCATATTGAGATTTTGGTAATCCAGGAGAACACAAACACCAGCCCATGGCTTTTAAACTTTCCCTCTAAAATGGGGATGCCATGTCTGTTCTAACCCTTAGTGGCCTTTTTAAAGACTTAGCAACAAAGGATCCTACCTCTCAAATGCTAAAAAAGTAAAGATGAATGCCTTGGCAGGCTGTGTGATAACATTGCCTAATGCCTTCTTATGTCTACTACATTTAATCTGGCATCTTCTAAACCACACATACTTACAGGCAGAGAACTGGAAATATAGGTGGATTTGGAATTTCAGCTGGTTTCTAACTGCTGTGTAGTGCAAAATCCCTAGTCATCTTCAAGGCCATTGACTAATCTGGATTTTAGAGAATACACACATTGTTGCTCTGGAGATCTAAGGACAATGGTATATTCTATTAAATCCTTAGAATTATGCAAAGGATGAAATTACTTCTAAGAGTGTTTCCTCCTCCTTTATGACCTGAAAAATCAGTGTTGCAAAGGTTTTCTCAGCTGGCAATGGCTGCAACTGCAGCAATAGTGAAAGTTCAAATCCAAGAATGTAGCAATACTGAGATCCATCTGCTGGGTGCGTTATGTGAATTTTGTTGTAGTTAAAATAAATTTCAAAGCAAACTGTGGTTAATTAATATGGCTTGATTTAGATCTGGAGACATTTCATTAATGGAAGACATTTCATTAATGGAAGAAAAGCAAAAATATAATAACATATATCAGAGTTGCAGTCTGGACAGATGCTGCTATTTTATTAAAGCATCGCTCTTGCAATCTCATTGAATATTTTTGTATGGTTAGAATAGATTGAGTAAATTCTTTCTCTTTATTTTTCAGGCTCCATCTTGTATAACAGGGGTGTGGTTTTCTTTGAAAAGTGCATGCAAGTGCAGTATAATGGATTTGATACTACAGAGAAATGTGTGTTTTACCATAATGTGTGGTGCATTATATTTTGTCATGATGCACCAGTACGAAATTATATTTGTTCAGTAAATCTTATATCAGAAGGTGGCTGCTTTGTTTCTGCTGTTACTGTGCTTTTCAGCAATTCTAGAAGCCCATTGACAATTGCATCTGTAAAAAACTGTATTTGTATTTTGTGTGTAGTATTTTTAAATACTTCTAGCTCTGAGTGGAAAAGGTGAATATAAAAATGAATAATTTTAAATTTCTTAGTAGTTGTTGCTCTAACATTTCAATCTAACATTTGGATCATATTTTCAAATAAGCCAGAGCTGAGTGTTTTACTGATGAAAGGAATTTGGGATCACGTGTAATTGTAGAGGGCCAGTGCCGAATTCAGGCCCGCAGTGGGGTTCAGACCGTGGTCATCTGGGACAGGTCAGTTCAGAGATCCTGCTTGCCTCTGCTGGGCTTTTTACCATGAGGGAGAATGTGAAAATGTGGATGTAGTTCACAAGAGCTCAGTGGAGCTGATTTGAAAATACACAGTAAAACAGGAAATTTGTACAAACTGCATCCGTCACCGGCTTACAGATGTCTGGTGCTGCTCGTGCTGTCAGGAAAACAATAGTGGTAAGCGAGTAAAAGCTGCGGTCTCCTGCCGGCGCAGCCTGCCCCTCCTCCTGCCGCAAGCGATGCTGAGTTTGTGACCCAGCCTTCCGCTGCCATGAAAATTGCTGTCGTGTCGTGGGCCAAGCTCCGTGGCTTTGCTGCCAGATTAAGCAGGAGAAGCTGGGCTGCGATTAGCAAAACACCGCCAGGAAAGCAGCGCGCAGGGTTTGAAGGCGGATGGCTGCGGATAGGAGGAAGCGCTGTTTCGTGTTCAGCAGAGAGCTGAGCCGCGAGGTGCCGGCGAGGCAGGCGCTCGTAAAATGGAGCTGCGGGAGACACCAGATAGGCATCGCGTGTTGTGCTGATGCTGTGTCACAGCCAGGCACGAGACCCGGAAGCAAACGGCTTTGCTTGGATGCGGTTGCAGCATTGCAGGCAGGGATAGGTGGAGGAGAAGTGTCTCACCTCCAGCACTCCTCAGGAAACGCTGAGCAATTGCACAGGTTTCACGGGTGCTTTCCACATCCCCCGTGCCCATGAGAGCAGGATTTTATCCTTAGGTCAGTTCTGGTGTGTAATAAATTGCTTGCTTTATGTGTTCAGTGTGATATCGCCTCTGTGTTTAGTTGTGCTCCTGCTGTCTGTCCTTGGTGGCTGGAGAGAGGAGTGGGTCTTGGCGACTTTCCTGGGCTTGCATGGGAAGAGCGGAGCCTGCGCTCGGCTCTGGCTGACAGCCGCTTGCGCTAGGCGCTGCTGGCCTTGCTTTGCCAAGAGGGGAGGCCAGACAGCACCTCGCTGAACCCCCCCTACTCTGAAAACTTCCTAGGGAGCCCCTGAGGCTCAGGAGCCAGGGCACAGGAAGCTGGGATGTGTTAGCTGATGACGATGGTGCAAGCAACCCTATAAAGGTTTTCCCTCTCATCAGCTCCTGAGTTAGCAGTGTGGTGGTGTTTCTAGCGTGAGAGCACCCTGAGGTCATGCTAATGCCTGAGGCCCCGCGGTGCGTCTGCAAGCTAGGCAAAGAAATGCCCTGCCTCCAGGGATTTACAGCTGGGAAGGGGAAATAGGGTCCAGTGCTGCATGATTAATTCATGAGCTTTAGCTCCCCCCTCGCTCCCCCTTCTTTCCCAGGGGTGCTCCGGAGTGTGGCTGTCCTCCTCTCTAGCCTCAAATGCTGTCAGGGAGAAGAGGAGGACTTTGGTCTCTATTTTTTCTGGACATTTGGCACTTGGTAAGAAAACTCCAAGCAGCCTGCCTGACATCAGGCCCCTGGTAAATAATAAATGGCCCCTGACCATGCACAGAAAGGCTGCGTGTCTAGGGAGTCTGACCTACTTTGCAGACCCCATATGTGTCCAGATTTCTGTCCAGGATTTCACTGAAGCAAGTACAGGTGACCTGAAACGGTGTGAGAAGCATCCTGACCCTGGCTGGTGTAACAGCGGTGCAAGATGGCAGAGTCTCTTTGCATTTAACCTTCGTCTCTGTCTGTGCCTGAAACCTGTGCTTAGCATATGGAAAGGGTTGTTTATTCACACGTTGGCTGGGCTGGGCTTTACAGGAAAGTTTATTTCAAAAAGAATTCACCATTGCTTGCCTCACTGTTATTCAGTTATGATTGTATAAATTTTTCCAGCATGTCCATGGAAATGCATCCATATGGATAGATGCATGCAGACATTTGGTACCTCTGCTCTGGCTAGAGACAAGCCACCTCTGGTCTGGAGCAGGGGGGATAAGGCAGGGCCATTTGCTTGGGCACACCGAGGTGTCCATGGGGCACTCAAACTCAGCCTGGGTTGCTTGTGTCCATCAGCACCATCTATGTAAACATATCCTGCTTTGCTTGTACTCATGGCTTGTAGCAATCTGTAACATGTTCTATAAATGCTCTTAAAACGAGCTGGTTGGGAAAAGTTCCAGCAAAACACTTTTTCTTCAGGATTTGCTGATTCATTGGAACTGAAATGTGTGTCAGAGATGTTTCCACGTTTATGAAGTCCTGATGAAAGCTGGGCAAGGCTCCACAGAAACCTGCCTGGCAGCTTGCCTGCCTGATGGCTTGGCAGGCTACCTGGGGAGCAGCCCGGGAGCCGGGGGCTTCCCGCGTTGCTGGTCGCTGGTAGCCTCATCTCCCACGGCTCCCTGTTCCTGACCAGGGGCAACCTCAGCCACAGGCCATCTCAAATTCAGACCTGTTCCCTCCTGCAAAAATTCTGAAAGGTTTGTATTTTGGTCTGAGTGGGGAGATGTCAAGAATTGAATGTTGAAAATCTCCACAGAGTACAATCTCTTTCTTTGCTAGAATTTCTTAGAACCTCTGAAGTTCTAAATTATGCTTGTCTTTCTAGCTAAACGTTCAGTCATCCGTTATAAACTGTAAGTGAGGCTTAATTTAATGGATGACTCATGTAACTGAGTGTTTTCTTGAAGCTGGGTTTGCATCCTTTTTAGTTTCAGATTATTTTGGCACCTTTGGGTGCTCTCACAGTAGAATACTACCAGAGTTTTCTGGTAATACCTGTTTTTGCCACTTATATATATATTTATATATGAAAATCATATATAAAATCTTTTGTCTCCCCTTATCCTTCTGGGGTTGCATTTCTTCTTTACTTTGTTTTTTCTTATTTTCCCAGCCTGTTACATTTGTTGCTATTCGTTATGCATCTTCTCCTGTTTTAAAAGAAAAAATGTGAAGAATCTTGATGAGTGTGTGGATTTTTTGACTCATTAGCAGCAGCAGATGCAGTGGCCTGGTAACATTCCCTGCCCATTTCAATGAATTTTTGCCTCCTTGGAGTTGGACAGTATTAATGTTTTGGGAGGTAACTGAACAAGCTGAAAAAGAGCTCACAAGATGGTGGTCTCTGCAGGTCAGCAGGCCATGTAGTGAATCATCATGGTGAGGAGATGCAAGTGCAGGCACATGGCAGGATAATTCATTACCTTTCAGGCTGCTGATTCACAAATCCTGCAATTACAAGTGACAGAAGTGGCTGGGGAGAAAACACGGAGCCTGGGACGGCAAAATCCAGATCGAGGACTTGCACACGTCCCCATCCTTTAACCGGAGGCAGGTCCTGGGGTCATGTTTCACTGTAGGTCTGGCCCTGGGTCCCCCCCCAGGTTCACCTCGCTGCTTTGGCACACCAAGAGCCTCAAACCTTCTGTGTACATGCTCTTTTCTCATGCATTGTATTTAAAATGTCTTTATAAAAGATGGCTGGTTTGTCCCTTCTTTCTTTTCTAGAATGATATAGACAGCTATATAGGCTTTGAACCTGCAAAATGCTGAAGTACAAGCTGAAGTTAAAGTAGATGTTCAGCATTAGGCTTATAACTGAAAAGTTATGCTGAAGAAAGACTGTTGTAATATCCCTAACTCTGACGTGGTGTTTTTTTATCTATAGATTTCAAAGGAGCTTTGTATCGTTGTCCTGGTTTTATAGATGAGGAAACATAACAACTTGTTTAATTGTTTTCTAAACTGGGAACATGAGACACACATGCTTTATATGAGTCATGAGTCATCCTGGAATTAAACCAAGAATCGAGTCTGGAGTGAGGAGTGTAAAACATGGGACAAAATGGAGATTCTTAGTTATTTGGTGATCAAAGGGAATAATTTGCAATAAGCAGCTTTTTTTTTCCCTCTATGAATGGGAAAAGAAGGTTCTGACTGCTTTAGAGGTTCTCAGCATTCACAGTTACTTGACAAAGGCCTTTCCAAAAACATTATGTATTGAAGTTACAGGCTTTCCTTGTTTCTGGGTAGGTGGTAGGGTACAGGCATTTCCCATGTGACTTCTTGAAAGAGGCAGCTCAAGTATTGGTTATCAGGAACATGCAGTAGTAAAATTTGCTTTCTGTAAAATGTATTTTTTGCCAATCCAGTGTAACCGTTTGAACTAAGAAAAATGAAAACAGATGGTTGTTGTGAACAGTGCCCCAGCAGACTTGATGTTTGAACAGTTTTTTACGGAGCAAATTTTTTGCTTAGTGGCACTATAAAAAATACCAGGACACAGTAGTTCTCTCTTATCGTATGATATTTCAGGTAAACCTGTCTTTGGAGACTGCCCTCCCCTCCTCACTGACGGCGTGGATAAGAAACGCAGTGGGGAGCCTCAGTACAGGCTGCCCCCCCGACCTACCTAATTAATATGCTTTGAAGTGCATCTGCAGGAATCACAATCAGGCAGTAATTCATTCTTCATGCCCTCAATCTGCACGCAGAAATGGCCAACTAGAGCCTAGATTTGCTGTTGCATCTCAGTAACACAGGAGAGGATATGCGAGCTGTGGGCTGTGCATCTTGGCTGCTCTGGGGAACAGCTAAGTAGATCCTACTGAGCTGGCTTGTCTGAAAGCAGCTTCCACAGCCAAGGACTTCTGCATTACAGAGCTCAGCAGCCTCTTCGGACCTTATCCCTTCCCATCCAAGCTCTGTTACTGTTCCAGGGCTGATAAGAGTCCCAAGTAAGTCAATCTTGGCCGTTCCAGTGTTGAGCAGTTTATTCTGGGGTGGGGGTGGGGTTCTTTTCCCCTTTTGGCCTCTGTACAATGAGGAGGTGGTAAAAAGGGGATGTAGCAGGATATCAAGACCAGAAATTACTTCTACGTGCAATAAATTCTGCTTTGAGGAAAAGACGACTGTGATGACCATTGTTTCCCAAAAGCCAGTTAGAAACACTCAGTGAAACTACGATTTTCCCCTCCACTGTGTATGTATCCACCTGAATCTGTGACGCAAATCTATAGAATGAGTGCTATGATGTCAGTGGCTTTGTATATTATGTAAGCCTATTTGGTGTCATCAATTCATTGTTATGTTTATTTATTTCAACAAAACCACATTTCTTCCTTTTTTTTTCCCCCAGAGTGACCGACTACTCATTAAAGGTGGAAGAATTATCAATGATGACCACTCCTTCTATGCAGACATATACCTGGAAGATGGACTTATAAAGTTGGTTTTTTAAATATTGAACTTTTTTGCATGCCTATTAGTGCAGACTAATGTGATTTCTTGATGGTGCTGACATGAAATCTTGCAGCCAGCATCTTGGTTACTTCTTGATGGGGGGTGATAGTAGTGGAGTGTTTAATTATGAAATTCTGCCCCCCTTTTTTTTTTTTGCTAAGATTAGATAAGCAAAAATTCCTTTACTGTAAGTTGAAGGTCCTTACTCTCTGAACAATTTCTTCAAGACAGTCAAGCATAGGCAGGCAAGTAGGATCTCTCAGTGCAAGAGGTAATGGTAAGGACGATGGATATTTTCTGAGTCTATGTATGGCAGGAGGCTCATTACTGCATTTTTTTCCCACACCTAAGCTGGGGCAGATGCAGCCATGCTGTACAGGATTGTGTGCTGTACAAGCATGCCTTGTGTTACACGGTGCTGATGGGGACTAACTCCTTCTTAGTCCCCTTGGTGGTGAATTCCTAAGCACACTATGTTCTCTGTGTACAACAGTGTTGAGCATTGCTCACATGTGCCTTTTCTTGCTTAGAAAAGGGTATTTGATCTTTAATCTTTGAAAAATTAGAAGGAGAATCCTACTGATGTATCAGGATGTAAAATACAGGATCTGGGAAATTATTCTGTAGGTAAGTATGAAATACATGTTACTGATAGCTGGGGGAACAGTAACAGAGATGTCTGTTCATCTAGCTTTAGTGGTCCTACCCTGAGCTGGTAGAGATAAGGGCCTCCTAATTTTGCTGGGTTATGCAGTGTGTACAAGCATTATGGTGTATACAAGGATCAAAGCCGCCTTTTTGACTGCCAAGCTTTTCATTAGTGACCTAATCAAGTTTGGTCTCCAGAGGCTGCAATTTAATTCACAGAAACATGATTATGATTATTTAGTAAATAATTCATTACCTGTTTGTTTTCAGAACTGCTTCCTAAGTAGATATCATCAGATTAAAAGTCTGCTTCTTTATATGTCTGTGCCTACTTGCATCATTCATGATTCAGGTTATTATAACAGAAAAAATGTAAACACTTGTTTTCAAGGACTATGCAGCTTTCTTTTTAATGCTTCACTCTAGTTTTCCTGAAGTAGTGTTACATGCATTGCAGAAATGTAAAAGGCACATATTGTTTTAACTGGAAAAGGCACAAAACTTCGGAACATCCTTTTCTTTCTTTTTTAACAGCAACAATCAATTATGTTGTATTCTCTCTCATAGGTGTTTTAGTTGAGTTTTTCTCTGTTTTTGTTTGGTCAGATGCACATTTTTGAATTGTCATTTGGAAGCATCAGATTGGATTTAACAACTAAGTGCATGAGATGCTGTGAGTCTGAAGCTGACGTGAATTTTTGGCCTTCATTCCAGAAGAGTACTTGCATTGGTTCTTGCTATGTTAGCAATGACAAGCTTTCAGGTGCCCTGCCATTTAGCGCCCCTTGGTTAAGTGCAAAGACTCCCTCTGAAATCCCTGTGCGGATCCATATCTCCAGGGTGTATCTCAGAGACAACAAATATTAATAATGAATAGAGGGACAAGACCTTAATTTTTAAAATGTCTGTGTCTTTGCATAAAGAAGCAAATTCGCTGTTCAATATCCTGAGTTGTGACTGGTTTCCTGGATTTAGATGACCTGAGAGTTTCCTGTGTAAACTGTGTAAGAAGTCCTGCCTGGAGACACTCTGTACCTAAGTTGTGAGGGCATCTGGGTGTGAGACGGGTTTGAGTCCTACCTGTGCCTCATTCAGAAGATAAGTTCTGCAGTCCAGGAAAGTGCTGTATTTTCTAGGGTTGGTCTCTTTTAGTTTCTCCAGCTAGAACTGCCCGTTGTGTCTAAATATTTAACATAGTTTTTAAATGTTGCTTAAGATCCTTGGAGCAAGATCTTGAACCACAGCCATGCACATTTCAAATGATGCCCTAATTCTCCAGCTGTAGATCCTTCTGATAATATATATAATACTTTCCACAAAATGGAACAGACACTAAACCACTCAGCCCAGAATAGGTAATGGTGCGGCTGTTTTGCTGGGATACAAAAGATCTGGGTTTAACTTCCTATTTTGCAGTGGAAACTAACTGGAAAATAGAGGATTGGGTTTCTCTTGCAGACTAATGAGGTAAAGGAGGGTTTTCTATAGTCTGTGTACTGACAGATTATTCTGCAGAGATGAATGCACACATAATCTTTAATGTATTTGAAGAGTATCTATAGCTTTGGAAGAATATATAAGATAAATGCTTTTTCCTGCCAATCAAGGCTCAAAGTGGCTCCCTAGGTACAAGGCAGAATTGGTGCATGTGCATTTTTGCTAGCTGAAACATAACTCTGTGCAGTCAGATGGCAGCTGAGAAGCAGTTCTTTGGTATCCAAATAGTAATTTAGATATTTAGTAATTTAAATTGCCGTTGGTACATAAATAATAGATTTTGCCTACATCTATCTGGCCTTGTTATCCACATGAGGAAATGAGCCCTGATCTCTGTGCCAAGCGGGAGGGCACGTTGGCTGGTGCTGGCTGTGTCCCCGCCAAGGGAGAGAGTCGGGTCAGTCTGGACTGGGGTGGGCTAAGGAGCGCGCAGGGGGGCAACTGGGGCTGGGGCTCCAGAGCCGAGCCCATGGCAACCCGCCTGAGAGACCTGGGCTTTTGCAGGGACCCTGATAAGAGCTGAAATACCTCCACTGACTGCTGGAGGAATTTTTCAGCCTCATTAAGTTAAGCTTATGAAGAGCTGAAGCTTGATCTTTCCATTAAGCTTTAGGCAGCTTGTATATGACAGAATTTACCAGTTTGTTTTACTGGAGATTAAAGACTATATCAACTTTCTGTGAGTCTGAGTTTTCTAGTTAGCTAAGTGCTAGCTGGTGCATCAGAAAACCAACTCAATCATTTATATAGTGCCTAGAATACAGTGATCTGTATTATCACATTTTTCACCCACGAGTAACTGAAACCTGTGCTTATTAACACACACTTATTAATGAGTGAGCAATTCAGGAGACCTGACACATTTCCTCTTCCTCTGTGCCTTAGTCAGTCAGAAGAAAAGCCACCGTGGATGTTGGTGAAGATCACCCTTCTCCCAGGCTGAATCTTGATGCCAGGGCAAGCGATGAGGCTGGCTCCTGCCAGGTCACAGCACAGGCGCATCCTCAAAGACCATTTGGCCACACATCACTTCAGCAGAGGTGACTTTCCCAGTCACCAGATACGCTGGTAGATAGTGATTGTGGAAGAAAATATAAATGAATTGCATTTGTATTTTTGCGTAGGTTTTCTTTAACATTGTTATTTTCAGAAGGTGTGGTAGTCCTCCGAGTGCTGTTCCAGTTTTAACATTGTATTTAAAGGAGATGGTAGTAGAATTTTTTTTCCACTTTTTTTTTTTTTTTTTTTTTTTGTTATAGAAACACTGTACAGAGCTTGAGGAATTGTTCTGATTAAAATTTTAGGGATGGATTCAACTAATGGACATTAGTGTAGCACCATTACTATCCATGGGGCCACAAAACTTCATGCAAGCTATCAAATTGCCCACTGATCTTGGGTTGGAGTGCCCTGTGGTAGGTCCTAGCAACTCAGATTTTAGCAGCAGAGGAGTCTCTTGCAATCTGTTTGTGTAATTTGATGTGCTGGCCTGCTTCTGGGTTTTGCATACATACGAGTTCCCTGTTTGTCACCGTACCGTTAGCACTCCTCACCACTGTAAACAGGTTATGACATGCTCCCGGTGCAATATGTGTTGATGAATATTAGACGTTAGACATGGAATTGTTCAGCTTCATGCTGTGATACTGTCAGATCCCACTAGCTAACCGCTTTTGGATTTGTTCAGCACTGAACAACAGAGACCACAAGTCTGGGTACTGCAGGGGAGTTTGCTAATTGAGTGACTGTTCTTCCCTCCAGCCAAAACCTAGAGCACTGGGGGAGCCAAACTGCTGGAGGTGACATTTTTGCACAAGATATGAAACAA
Organism: Apteryx rowi; assembly: GCF_003343035.1. Classification (NCBI taxonomy): domain Eukaryota; kingdom Metazoa; phylum Chordata; class Aves; order Apterygiformes; family Apterygidae; genus Apteryx; species Apteryx rowi. The sequence continues at coordinate 2,226,176 of NW_020451282.1, forward strand.
GTTCTTGACCTCTTGGGGCTATTTATTAACTCTGGTGGTTTGGCTAAATTCCAGTCTGAATAATTTTCCCTGTTATTTTCACTGGTTTTAATTAATGGTTATATTCCTTTTCTGTTCTAGCTTGTTGCAGTTGGCTGTTAATCAGTTGCTGTGCCTTACTCTGTAGGTGGGAGTTGCATTTTAATATAGGAGAAACAGCTTCAGCATCTCAGATGTCTGGGGTGTTTATTGCTGTGGATAAATGTTATTTTATCCCAGACAAAAGGAAATGAAGACCCAGACTGTGTGTCAGTACCATGAGATAACTAAATGAACTTTTACTATCTTAGAGGTAGCTCTAGCCCCAAATATACTAAGGTGTAGCAATGCAGGGATATGGCTTCCACACAGAACCATATCTTTTCCTATTTGACAGGAAACCATGAGAAGAAGACATAAAAAATGTAATATGATTTAAAGTTAAAAGTTAATTTACCCTGAGTTGGGTCCATGAACACTAAGGGTATTTTCTTTGTAAGTGTCTGGGGTTTGCTTGATATCAGCATGGGAGACAGACTAATATTTTTAATAGTTAAAAGAAAAGTTGTTTTGGAAAACCGAAGGAAAAAAGATGACAACAGTTAATTAACATTATTTCTATACTATTATGTGGAACGTTTCACTGAGTTTTAACTGTGAGAGGAGGATGAAGAATCTGTGACATAGCAGAATAGAAGTGTTTGGTTCTCAGATATGTATTTCTATATCTTAGAAAATGTAGATTTATTTTAAGAGTAAATCTGCATTAGCTGGTTATAAGGTAATTATAACTTCCTTCTGATGTGCACTGTGATTCTGCAATATATTTACAATGCCAACCTGCCGTCATTTTGACCTGTGTTTTTCGGTTTTCATTTAAGAACTTAATATGCAAAACTGGAGCCCCCAAGATAATGTTAACTATAGACATCTGTAATTGTTTAAAGATAGGACACTTAAGTCTCACCCTGAAGTGTGTAAAAAATACTGTTTTTATGGATGGTGCATTATAACTTCTTTACTGGCCACTAGAGCAGCACAAAGCAACCAGAGCACAGGGACCAGCTAAGCAGGTTTGAAAATGCTTTGTTCTGCCAGTGCAATACAGAGCAGCCAGAGTGTGTATTTGAGTTTTCCCTCTCCTTCATGTTCCCAGTTCTTTCTGCCTCTTGTATGGCCCCATGGTTCCTCTCCCCTAAATGCCTCAAATTGCTTCTGTCTGCTGTGCTTCTTTGTTTAAGGAAAATAATATTGCCTTTCCTTACTGCCTAGGCAAATAGGAGAAAATCTCATTGTTCCTGGAGGAGTCAAGACCATAGAGGCTAATGGGCGCATGGTTATTCCTGGGGGAATAGATGTCAACACTTACCTACAAAAGCCCTACCAAGGAATGACTGCTGTTGATGACTTCTATCAAGGCACAAAAGCAGCACTAGCAGGAGGCACCACCATGATCAGTGAGTACTAGAAATACTAACTCTTCACATCCCAGGCGGAAGCTCAGGTAGCACTTGTGGGGAAGCGGTAGCTACAGAAATTTTCATATAGATTTTCTGAGGTCTTCTGCAATGAATCTTCAATTTTCTGGGCACTGTGAGATTTGAGGTCATTATGGCTGCAGAGATGACCTGAAAATGAACCTACCCTCAGAAAGAAGCATCAGCATGGGAAAATGTCTCTTGAATTACCTCTCTTAAATTCAGAACAAGCATGAGGAATACTGTCAGGGATTTTTTTTTAAAAATGTAGTTAGTGCTATACCTATATGAGACAACAAATCTGATAAAGTTGTTTTGTTCTTACTTAAACACTTCAGAGACTTTGGAAATGACAAGGTGCTTATTTATGAAACTGAGTATGAGACCAGGATTTGAGGAAGTCCAAACCAGAGATGTCCTGGAAGAAGATCCTTTTTGGTGGAAGGGAGAAGTGTTTCTTGTTGTTTAACATCCTTCTTCTGCATATCAGATTGCAGAACAAGATTCATCTCTTTCCTCCCAGCATTTGTTTGGCCTAGTTAAGACTTTGTGAGGGAGTTTTTCAGGTAACATAAATTGTCATTGCTTCCTCGTGCAGAGGAGCTGCCCAGTAAGGTTTTGCTCCCACTGAATTAAGGGATGTGGCTACTTTTCTGGAGTGGTGTTATATGCTACTGAGCAAATATGTGAAAGGCAATGAGCACAAAATACACTGCTATTCATTACTTTTGTTAATAACTTCTTCAGTGTATGTTCTTCAGTTGAGGCTTCAGGTGTCTTTATAGCCATCTCAGAGATTCAAGTCTTCCATTACCATCTTCTCTGTGTGGATAAAAACAAATTCACTTTGAAGCTAATGTGCCACATTGTACAGTATAATTTCAGCAAATATGGCAGGAGATCAGTAATTTCCCCTCTGCTCTCTTTCTGTTGTCCGTGTGGCTCACATTTGTGATACTGTTTTAAATAGGTGCTCCAATGCAATCACTGGAAAGCTTATTGCTTTGTTGACAAAGTGACACTTAGCTGCTCATGCAGTTAAGTATGTCTGCATCAGTGAAGACGCTGAAAAAGACTTTTCTTGCTGGATAACTGTTTAAGAGTTGTGCTTTTGGTTTGTTTCTTGATGCATAGTGCTTAAACCTTACGGTGGTTATTCTGATCACAACTGTATGCTGCTTAATCAAAAGCCTGAAGCTCATACATCCATTTGTGCAATATAATGTTTGCAGACATCACCAGTAAGCCCTTACTGTGTTTCCTTACTTCCTTTTGACCCAGTCTTGTCAAAGGATAACTATATATATGCATGAGTAATCCTGTCTTTATGTCATTCAGCTTAGTGGGATCACCAGATGCAGCAAGCCTTAAGACAACTAAGATGCATAGTTTCAGCACACTCAATCTGCCATGTAGTGTGGCTGAGTGTTTATGCTTTACATCTTTTCTGTTCAAACACTTGGCTGTATTCCCAATTCTGTCTGCTGAGAAAGCATGCAACATCTCCATTGATTTATTGGTAAGGCTGAGTGGGCCAATTCAGTGGCTGTGAGGCACTGGTTAATAATCATACTAACTATGAAATACTTAGAAATAAACACATCAGCCAAAAAATGCAGATAAGCTCAGAACTTGTGGTTTCTTAGAGAAGAATAAAAGGAAGAGCAAATGTTCCCTAAACTGTGGGATGTTTAAATCTACCCTTGTGTGTCTATTGATTGTGCATCAAACAGGTTGCCAGGCTCAGCTTTAGCACAGACTGTTCCACAAAATCTGCTACACCTAAGACAGTAGGATGAGGCTAACAGCCTGAAATTACAGTGTGCACTCAAACTGCCTCTAAGGAATGCTGTTTTGTCCTAGATGCTGGAAGACTAGTTACAGACACCCAAGAACTATGACCAGGAAGTAGTCTGGGTAATGGACACTCAATCTCTTTTTCAGTTGACCATGTGCTCCCAGAGCCTGGATCAAGTTTACTGACCTCCTTTGAAAAGTGGCATGAGGCAGCTGACACCAAATCCTGTTGTGATTACTCTCTCCATGTGGACATCACTAGCTGGTATGATGGGATTCGAGAAGAGCTGGAAATACTGGTGCAAGACAAAGGTTAGTGAATGAAAATGAACAGTATTTGTGTTTTTACTGAAATGTCATACGTAGGTCAAATTTTGAAGTATTTTGATGGATACATTATCTAGAAAAGAAATGCACAGGTACAAGGTGTGCTGCCCAAAATTCTGCACTGCCTTGAACTTTTGTATTCATTTGCTGTTGTGTGAAATAGACCTAAGAGTTTGTGAATTAGTGATAATCAGCAACAAGGCCACTGGAGGGAATGGATTTGCCCATATAGGCAAGGAAAACTAACAAACACATTTGTGTTATCAGGTAGAAATATATCACTTCACACTTGCTTGTGTGTGTGGAAATAACTATGCAAGGTTCAGGCACTGCATAGTTAGATTTTATTGGAAGATAAAACTCAGACATCAACATTTAGGGTAATCCGCACAGTCACCTCAGATCCTCCATTTGATGATTGGAGAGAATGAGACATTTAAAGGTAGCAGTTCAAATTTTAGCTAGACTGGAATCTGCCCATTTAGTTGTCTCGAGCTAAGCCCAGATATCAAAGGCCAGATCATCACATGTCTGAAAAACTAGCATCACAGGCTATTGCTCATTTATCAGGAATGACTGAGGGTACTTTACATGCTTAGACTAGAAATTGTTATAAAACATGGTTATATTTTGAAAATGGGATCAAGATGTTAAAAAAAAGACAGCCTAAAGTTAGGTTCCTAATATTGAAAAAATGTCCTGATTTTCTCAAGTGCTTGGTCTCCTGTGGCTTTCCCTGAAGTTACTAGAAAATACTTTGTGTCAAGACTTAGAGAAACCAGGTCACTTATTTAGGAATCTATTTAAGACATTTACGGGCTTGATTCAGTTCAATTAACTACTGTCACATGAGATGCTGTAGGTTATCCTATCTGGACTCCAGCTACCACTCCAGAATAGCATAGATAAAACCTCCCAGAAATCCTGTCCCACATATGCCAGCTCAGTGTGAATATCTATTATATGGCAGTAGCACCAGATACCTATGTGTGGGCAGTTGAATTTAGCCTTCAGAAAATAATAATTTTGATCTAGTTCCTTGAAATTCTGCCTGCTAGCATGGATTTTCTGTCCAGAGACATATCTTTTCAAATATTTTTTGCTTCATAAATTCTTTGAAAATTTATGGGTATTAACTAGGAAATATTTTCTGAGACTGTACCATGGGTAAATCAAAATGACCCTTGTGTTGGGAAATCTAAGTTAGGTGTAAGCAGCATCCTTTGCAAGATGTAGGGCTAGTGATGAATTAGATTTGAAAATTCTCTTTATATAAAAATGTACTGTCAAGGTAGAAAAACAAAGTAAAAACCCATCTTTTGAGTGGGCAGTTGTTCACTGAGATACTACCGAAGTGCAGTCACACATAAGAATTCATGCTGTATTGCAGCATGGTAACAGTACGTTTGCTATATAATCAGATTTTAGGCAACAAAACACTTCAATCAGCAAGATTATGTGTAATTTGAACAAACTGTAGCTGGTCTTACATAGTTCTTTATAATATAGGTGATTTTTTTCAAGGTAATGACATTTGTCAACATTGATGGTGCCTATTTGTGCTTTTCCCCTGTTATCAGCTTTGATAACACGGATACACCACTGTGAATTAGCTGACTGAGCTATCAAGGAAGTATACTGCGGCTTGTTTCAAAGGTTAGCCGTTATTTTTCAGAGCTCAGAGATCACAGATGGCTCAGCACTCCCAAATGTGCCTGAGGGCTTACATTAAAAGCCTGGTGCAGACAATTGGGTTAATAGTTTTCTCCAACTATTGAAATGTGAGTTTTCAATAGAAATCTGAGCTGCCTTTCACTCTTCAGGGGAAGCAGGGATCTGCTCTTTGGTTCCTGACCAAGGACGTGTGATGGGGTCCTCAGTGGCTCTTTGATGGGAATAGCATTAGGAGGTCACCTTCCTTCTCATGGATGCTGCAGTATGTCTCCAACCAGTCAATGTAAATTACTCTCATGTGTTAGGAAACACAAAGTAAGGGAGGGTAAGAAAGCACAAATGCAATAGGAAATATTTCAGCACGGCAGGAGCTTTCAAATTAATGGATAATATCTGTTGATAATTGGAAACATTTGGGCCAGATTGTTGGTCTTGATGTCAATGGAGAGACACTGGTTTTCATCAGCTGAGAATCTGGACTGAATTTGTTTTCCACTGATTGTCTGGTGGGTTATTTAGCCAAATACAGGGCTGAGTTAATCACGTTTCAATGTTGAGCGTGCCTCGTACAGTCTCAGTATGAATCACAGGGGAGCTCACCGAGCAGCTGCTGAGATGCCCTTGTCATGAGTTATAATTGAACAATTAATCAGTCTCAAATCAATACAAAGCTAATTTAAAGAGAAATGCTTTAGAAGGGCTTGGAGGTTTTGTAGAACCAAACGTTGATCATAAAAGACTCAGGCTTGTAAATTTTCAACAGTCCATCTGTGACTATGAATCTCACATATGTGTAAAGGACCAACAGACCTGAACTCTGCTGATGCAGAGAGCTCACTGGTTCCTGTAACTACTGTGCTTTATCACTGTTCGAAAAAACTTGTAGTCTTGCCTGAAATTTGGAGAAGATTCTGCTAAGTGCTCCTGGCACTGAGAACAAGCATGCACCTATGACATTAAGAAGAATGTAGTGTGTAACAAATATTAAGCATTAAGTTAAATCAGTAGTGGACCAGATCTTCTCTAGCTCCACATATTTCCTTCCGGTGACTATATTGAGGGATTATACGTAAGCATTAGGCAGAGAATCTAATCTTGGATATCTATATATGTGTACTGACTTTATTTTATCTTGGTATCCTATAAAAGGACACTATTTGCAAGATAGAACAGTTTAAACTGTCTCTCCTGTTAGCTGTAAAGACAGCCTGTGAGATGCCCTTCTACTTTGTATCTATCTGATGCAGTAACTGGGAGCATAGGTTCACATTAGATTAGAGTACTCTTTTTCTGCACTGTAGGAACTGTAAATAAAGAAGCAGCTCAAGATCCTGTGATGGGATCCCTCCTGGGATCACTTCTACTCTCACTGACTTCGGAGAGAACATTCACTTGACTGGGAGCAAAACTCATACTACTTTCATCAAGGTCAGGAAAGGGCCTAAGAAGATATGAAGGCAACTAAAGAAAAGGGGAGAGAATTTATATTACTTGGATAGATGTATGTCTTCCAACTATAGTACCCAGAGAAAACTGCCTTATTTCCTGTGGGACTGTGATTAAATTAATTACCTTTGGCTAGATCTCAGTGGAAAAGGGAGAGCAATACATAACCTAGTTCTTTGCTCACAGAAAGATGTATACAAGACGATCCAGCAGCTTGCCATCACAGGGGCTAGTTTGCATACTTTGGACTAACCCAGATATGTCTCTCCCATTGCCTCATGCATGCATAGTCAAACATGCAAAAAGTGGCTCTGAGGTCCAGGTGTGGGTTTGTGAAGAGAAAACAGAGCTTTCCTCAAAGACTGGTTGAATACGTGCTGAACATCAGCAGGGTGGTGGCAATTGGTCAGAGGGAGGCTGTAAGTATTGGCCTCAGTGAAGGTGCAAATCAGGCTTAAAGGTTTCAGAGCAGGAACATATGGAGTACATTGAAACTGTGTAATGAGGAATAGGCTGAGTGATCATAGTTAGTAAAATCCAGGTGTGGTTTTGGGGAATATGAGAAATAGGAAAAAAAAAAGTTATTCTGTCTGAGATCCAAAGGTCTCATCCTGGGGGGATCTAGCAGCCCCAGTGCCTGTGTCGCCTGGTGGCACTCAGGGCATGGATGGCTGCTCGAGACTGGCAGGGCTGGTGGGGTCTGGCAGCTTGCACTCGATTTGCTCCATGTGAACGTCAGTGGGGGAAGGCCAGCTCTCTGTGTTTCTTCATGAGCTGCTTTGGCTTAACAGGAAGACACAATAACACAGATTGTTTCAAGGTTTTATCCTGCATGTAAAGTGTATCCTCAGGTATTTTAGATTTGAAATTGTGAATAAGCAAATTTTCTGCCTGAGCATGAACAACCAAACCCTCTGCCTGACGGTATGTCTGCGCATGTCTAGACTCACAAAAATGTGACATCTTCATCAGGCAACCTTATTCCTTTAATGTAGCCAGTGTGAATAACATGAACAGCTCTCTTTCTTTTTCCTTCTGCCCCAGGAAGCACAGTTTTCATGATAGCTATTTTGAAATGTAGCATACATGGCTTAAATTTATTTTCCTTTAAGCTAGAAAACTCTGAAATCAGTCCCTGAACCAAACTGAGTAGGCTGTTAGTAGACTAAAGATTAAGGCAAGTTTATAAACTAATATAATTTCATACGTACAGAAGATATCAACATAAGATGTTTGGAATCCCCATTCTCTTAGAATATGAAGCTGTGTAACCTCTCTGGGCAAATCTTTGAAATAAACAGGAAAAACATGTAGTGATTCGAATACAGTTGGTTTTTGGCCACCAACACTCAACACTAGCATTTCTTACTGATTTCTAAAATTTGGAGCTGTCATCTTTCATAGTTCTGTATTATTGCCAACATGAATCCCTTCATCTTTGGAAGAAAGAAGAAAAAGTGTGCCTAGCCTCACTTGTAGCTGATTTCAAACTTTGATTGATTGATTGGTTTCATTCATTCCCAGCATCTATCATCAGCTAAGCTGGGCACTTGGGTCAAGAAAAAGCAAGTCCATACACAAATTCAGATAAACAGTTCCCACAACTTCTCAGCACTTTGGGGAAATTTAACTAGAAGTATCTTGGCTAAACATCTTCTATACTGAAAAACACAATTTCAGGTCAAACTGAAATGATTTACGGATTAGCTAAAGAAACCTAAAAATTTCTTTTTAGGCTAGTGATTCACAAAACCCTAAACTTCACAAGTTTGATGAGGTCATGTTTGTTTTAGCCACTGGCATTTGAGATTTGGCTACAAGCAATTCTATGTGCAGTTGAGCTGGGTTCCTCCAGGACTGAGTGCAGGCAATCCATAGCAGTCCAAAGAGAAGAGGAGATTCAGGCTTCTAGTCATAATAGCTGTAATACATCTGTGGATTCATGTTCTTTTGATTTATTTTTCTGGAAATTTGGGTTTGTTCAAATAAGATGTAAGAATTCACTTAACATGGCAACACCTTTATATTTTGTCTTGAAACAGGTGTGAACTCTTTTCAAGTCTACATGGCCTACAAAGATCTTTACCAAATGTCTGACAGCCAGGTATTGCTCTGAATCCTTTCATTGCTGTGATTTGTCCTCTCTTTCATGATCTCCCTCTCAGCACCTGAGGATTTGTTAAGGCTGAACCCCAGGGAAACATTCCCATTGCCTGGAGTGGAATTAGGGGAAAGGTACAACTGAGGAATTTCTCTGGAGGGTCAGTTCAGAACAGGGCTAAACTGCCAGTGTTCCTTTGAGTGCATGACATTCAACTTCTGCAAAGATTATTTGGTGTCTCCCAGTATTGCAACCACTCAGCACCACTCAGGATTTTGCCCGGGACTTTAATTTGCTTTAGCTTTGCAATATTCTGGGTCAGAGAGAGAAAAATAGATGAAACACTCTAGGCGGTGACAGTGTTGAGATTTCAAGAGTTTCTCTGTTGCTGCAGACAGCGAAAAGTGTGGTGTTCTCTGGAGGAGGTTGCCTTTTCTTGTTTGGATTGGAGATAACAATGAACTTGTTTGTATAGCCCTCATTCCAGATTCCAGACTCTTCAGCTTTCCCATTCACAAGTATCAGGTCACTGTAAATGGACAATGGCATCTGTTAGTAATAATAATGTTTGCTTATTCAGTTGAGAAAATGTTTCATTGTTACTTATCCTGGAGCTATACTTCTCAGGCTCTTAAATAACTGTTGTTACACCTCCAATGTATGTGGTTTTAATTGGAATTTTAGACTTAATAATGCATAAATATTGTCTCAGAGGCAGTGCATGCCAAATTCAACTTCCTGATGAGATTAGCAGGAGAAACATCTTTCAAAATGTCAAATGCACAGGTAAACTCATGCTCATTAACCTTTTTAAATGTGCATGTCAATCTGTGTATTCCTACCCGTTTAATCCTAGCCGAAGTGCCTTAGTGTGAAAGTGGGCACAATCTCATCCTGTGCCTGGCTGGTATACAAGGGTATATAAGCTCAGTGGTATATAAGATGGATGCTTACCAGTGAAACCTCTGGCTCTCTGTAGAGGTAAAGAATGGAAGAGGGAGATAATTTCCTATTCACCAAGCTAATTACCAGCACAAAAGGAGCAAAACTGAGATGAACAAAGAGGTCTGAGTGTTAAGTAATGTGTTTTCCTTATTCAGCAGTGTTTCCTTCTTTGTACTACCTGCAGCTTTATGAAGCCTTTACCTTTCTAAAAAGTCTTGGGGCTGTCATCCTGGTGCATGCTGAAAATGGAGACTTGATAGCTCAGGTGAGTGAACTGTGGTTTTTGTTTCACTTTGTGAGAAGATTCACATGAGCGAGGAGAAGTAAATCCCTCCAGTTAGGGTATGGATGGGAAAAAAGGAACTTGCTAGTGATGCATCTTTATTGGGTCTGATGTCTTATACACCACTGGTACAAACTGTGGGATGGCAGGACGGCGTTCCTCCTGCGTGCTTTGGCATAGCACCTGCGAGGTGGAGTAGTGATCCAAGCAGCTCCCGCCTTGGCAGCAGATGAGTTCTGGGTGAGGGGGCAAAAGGAAGCAAGAAGGTGTCTCCTGAATCCAACAGAGGCAAGTGAAGCAGAACAAACATCATAAAGCCTTGCTTGAAGATTTGGGGACACAATGAGGAGCTGGGAAGCTTTATGCTGACATTGCTGCTGCAATTACCAGCATAAGCAAGCATAGTGAGTTTAGAGTGGGTTGGTAGAGCTCTCAGACCTATTTATTTTTTAGAAGGCACTTAGAAATCTCTGAAATTTTAGTATAAACCACCATCATCTTCTAAAACACTTAAAAATGTGCTTCATAGTGTAAGTCATGCTCTTGGAAGAGAACTCTCAGAAGCAGGAAATTGGACTCAAACTGATCATGTTCTATTAAAATAAGCCAGTTTCTCAGTGTATGCTTCGCAGGTGAGCTGAGGCAAGTAGCTATAGGCCTTACACTGGGGCGTGCTGTAGCTGTGACCTGTGCAACAGCAGATCGAAAGAGGTAGCCTGAGGACCATAGTCAAAAGCAAACCTCCCACCGGTCTTTCAGCGGCCAGCATTCCCCTATAAAACAGAAAGGGCAGGTTATGGGGGGAGGTATCATTATGATTGTATAAATCTGTGGCAGCTGAATATTTCAAGACTGTTGCAGAGATGCCTTCCTCTGATCCCTCATCTGTGCGCTGGCAGCAGGGTAGAGCCCCTCTGTGAGGCTCTGAGTGAGTGGAATGGTTTATCTGCTGAGCTCTTCAACTGCTGGCTTATCTGCTCAGGACTAGGCTGCAGAGCTGACAAAGAAATTACAGTAGATAAAAACACGTTGTCTGTCAGCTCTGGACTAGGGAAGCCACATTGTCTTGTGGCTGAGCCAAAATTTCAAGTGAATGTTTCATATGGTTAGGCAGTGCATATGGGCTCTTCCCATACAGGTTTGTTTATTTATTTGTTTATTTTTCCCTCAGTGGGATTCTGCCCTCTACATATCTGGTAGGAATTTAACACCTTTGAGAGCCTTCTTTCCCACTGTCATGTTTGGCCAAACTATTCATTGGGCACAAAAGGTACTAGTGAGGAATCAACAGGCACATATGGTGCAGTCGTATTCATCCCACTTTGGAACCAGGTGAAAACAGTCATTTCGATTCAAGAGGGGGAAAAAAAAGGAATTTCCCAGCAAGGTTAGTGTGATTTGAAACTAACAAAATATATCATTTACATTTTTAGCACCACACAAAATAGAACCAAAAGAGTTTTGCCATTCTTTGCCATTTTGATAATTTTTGTATAGTTTAGTTTTAATTGTTTATTTATTATTGCATTTTAATTATCTGAAGTCTTTAACTTCCACTGTTCAGAGTTGTTGCATTTGGATTTAGAACATCTATTTTTAATAATAGCTATGAAATATGATTTTCTAACCCAAAATAATCTTAATTACACAGACAGATTAATAGGGTCCTCTACAGCCTTGACTGATTGCAGTGAGGGCAAAAATATATGTGAATATTAAGTTGCCCAGGTTTTGTTGAAGTATATTGGTAATGAGTTAGCTTTTCACCCTCAGGGACCTGGGATCAAATCTTTTTTAGATTACACAGTAAAGTATGTTAGGTAACTTCATCCTAGTCTCTAGGGGACATTTGTCTGTATCACAGAGTCATTACATTTGTTTTACTCTGTTCATTAGAGACCTGTGGGCGAGGGAGGCCAGGAATTGAGGCACATCATTAGCTCTGTATTTGCACCTTTGCTCTGTTGGTGGACCTGTATCCAACCTCAGATCAGAAATGGTTAATTATCACTTTCTATGGACAAGGAAATTTATTCCAGTGCCACTGCTTGACCTTAAATTAAAAGATTATTGAAGCCCCTTGTCTGTTTTTAAAAATTGCTCTCACTGGTGCGAAGCTTGACAGCACAAATTTTGTCTGACAACCCTCCATTTGCTTTAAGTAAGGCCTATTGAGGTGGACACAGTGCCACAGTGACCAGAGGCTGGAGGAAGGGTGTTTTTTTGCTTTCAAGAAAACATAATTTTAGTGATTCAACCTGTAGGGGAAAAGTGTTACAGAAAATCGGGTGACAGAAGAGAGGCTCCATCTGATAAAAGTCAACAATGCTGAAAGTTTAAAGAAAGTAACAATGCTTCATAGTTTGAAGATGGAGAACTTCTGTGAGTAAAGAAAGAATTACCATATGGAAACATCCATAACTACAATTTAAAACATTGATACCTGTTCCCTAGCCTGGTGTCCTGCTGTCAAATAAGACTTTCTTGTGGGCAGAGGAGACTTCAGATGGTGCAATCAAAATGGCCTGAGGCACAAATATGCTCTATCAAACTGCAGTGACAAATCCTCCTTTGAAATCCTGGCTGGCTGTACAGCGCAGAGGCCGGGGACATGGGGACAGTGTATTTAAAGCTGATGTTTTCGGTTGTCCTCCCACAGCAGCAGGCTTACTCGGCTGCATTTACACAGAGAAAAATGGGGCAGTCAGAAAATACAGTTGTTAATCCACAAGAGGATGTTGGATAGAAGCATCTCATGTTGTAGCAGTTGTCAGCATTCGTCTGTTATGTTTCAGGAACAAAAGCGTATCCTGGAAATGGGAATCACAGGACCTGAGGGACATGCCCTGAGCAGACCCGAGGAGGTAAGAGACTTCGCTCATTTTGTAGTTCATGGAAATATTTTCTGTCGAGTACCTAATATCAGAACTTGGCTTCTGCTATGTGCAGATGACAGGCAGGCATGCGGGGGAAGGTGGCAATCTGTTTGTCCTGTGGTCTCTTCCAGTATTATTCGAAGTTCTAAAAAGTCTGAGTCCCCTTCAGCCCGTTTGCCTTAAATACCCTTGCTGCTGGCAGCAGCACGTTGCTTTGGGGTGGGAAAGGAGTGGCTGCCCGCGCACCCAGGAGTCACAGCTCCTTCTCACCACCCTGCCCAGAGGAGCGGACCCGTTGGGTTGCGAAATGTCTCCGTTTCCCAGGTCAAGTTTTTCTAGCACTTTGTAATCATCTTGGATCCCTACCGTGACCCCCACTTTGAAAAGTACAGCTCTGGCCCAAGAATGTTGTTATCTGCAGAGTGTTTCGGTTTTACAGCACAGGCGTGCAAACATTTTTGACTGTGATCCTTGCAATTTGATTTGCAACTGCAAATACCAGAATGAATTTCAGATTTCTTTCCATTTCCTAATCCCACTTCAGTTGTGATCTCATTCAGGATTGTGACCTCTAGTGTTGGACATGGGGTATCAGGCAAGTCCGTAACAACCTGTGGGTTAGGCTTTGGAGATACTGTACCTTGATTCATTAGTTTATTTTGGCTGAAAAAATCCTTCTATAAGATGCATGTGTTTACATATACCATGCATATATGCACTCCCACATATAAATCTACACTTATGTCTGCAGATACATTTGTAGTAGAAATGCAGACTATAGAAATGCAAATATGTGAGAATGTGAAGATACTTCAAGGCAGCTCAATTTATGCAATTCTCTTTATAATAAAACCAGCCTCTTGCAAAGATCATCCTCGGCATCTGGAAAGCATTCTTTTTTTTTTTTTAAGAAGAAAAAAGTGAAGATATGTAAATGTCTCTTAATGTACACAATTCAGACAGTTAATGGCATGATTGGGGGCAGTAGTGGGAAGTGACTGTTTTCCTTGAAGACTAAAGAGACAAGGCCTTGGGGATTTGAGGCTAAACTCAAAGAGATTGTTGTGGTTTGCAGATCTTTATATAACCTCTCCCCAAGGCAAAAGGAATGAACTTAATTGGTTGCATTCTTCTCTTGAACTGTTTATGTATTTTTTCATTTTTCTGTTTAACTTCCACCTAAATTGTTCTAAAAGAATTGAATCTTTTCCTTTTAATGAGAACAAGGGCCTAAGGAAAATCTGCCTTTGCAGTTTCCAGAAAGGAATTTTACATCTTTCTGACTATGACTGACTATCTGATTCCCAGTGCTGAGGTACGAGGGTCCTGCTTTTCTTCCTCTGCCTTCTGTGGGCACTTTTGGGGATCTGGGGATAAATTTTGCAATATAAGTCCTAGGAGAACCTGAAGTGACAGTGTTGGAAATGAGCACTCTAATTTTAAGACAAAGTGTTTTACAAAACTGTGACAAATTAAGCCATGTGTTTTCAAAGAGGTTATATTACTAAATCTTTCCAGCACAACATCTGGAGAGAATTTTTTGTACTGTCACATCAGTATTTTCAGTCACGACAGATTCTTAGGTATTCAAATGCCGACGCTGTGAGTCTGTCTGGAAAGGAGGTATAAAACTGATGGCTGAGGAGGGGAGTCTCCACTGGAAGCAATGCTTGTCCACCTGCAGACAAATGTTTGGCCTGTACATCCCAGATGGCTCCCTTGAAGGAGATTGCGTTTACCCTTGCTGACAGAGGGGACTTACTGGGGGATGTTTCAAAGGTTTTTATGGATTATGTGCTAAATTTGGCCCATAGTGCTGAAGCTGCTGTTTGAGAATACTTTACATTCGCTCCCTCTTATCCTTACGTAAAGATTGCTTAGGGTAAGCTCTCAGGGAGAGCTCAGAGACTGGCTCGGTGCTAGGGCATTGTTTCCTTGCTCCCTTCTCCTTTTGTTTGCAGGCAAGAGGGAGAGGTTTGAAGTAGAAAGGAGAGAGGGAGGTAAGAAGGTGCCCAGCAGCCATTTAGATGTAGCCTTTCCTGCAGGGCAGGCAGTTGTGTCCCACTAGAGAGTGCAGCCAAGCGAGGCTTGGTGCTTGGCGGGAGTGGGCTGCAGGGAGCAAGGCCTGGTGTGTCCTTTGGCAGGAGCAGAGAGGCTGTAGGTGGGTTTACCCCAACGTGAAGTGCCTGCGAATGGGTTAGCTCCCTCTCTCCCAGCTCTGCATATCTCTGGAATAAACAGAATCAACTCTTGGAGAACTGTTGCTAAACAGTGAAAGAAATGGTTCGTTCCTCCAGTTCGTTTTCCCTTTTCTCTGCTTTTGTAGTTAACATTTTTCCTCCTTTTTCCCCAGCTCGAAGCAGAAGCGGTTTTCCGTGCCATCACCATTGCTAGTCGAATAAACTGCCCAGTGTATATCACCAAAGTGATGAGTAAGAGTGCAGCTGATATCATTGCGCTGGCTAGAAAGAAAGGTGAGACACTACCTCCTTTCCCCCCAGACTTGGATTTTGTGTTGAATAGAAGCTCAGAGAAAAAAAACTGCTGCTGGCAGACTGATCTGTACATCTTGACCCAAATCACAAGACATAGGGAGAGATTAACAAAGAATGGTAATCCCAGCACAGACACTAAATGTTTAGGACTGAGAAAACTGAAGGAAGACCCTTCCGCTTCATTCAGCTGAGAAAGTCACCCCACAGACTATAAGCAACCTCCCGCCTTTTGAAGATTGTGCTGTAACCCTTTCTCCTGTGTTTCCTTTCACCTATAACTTAGACCGCTATCTCTCTGCTCATGGGAGAGAGATATTTTCTGCTGGCAAGGCCTAGCACATGCTTTTGAGGGTATCTGAGGGTATTAACCTCTGAAGGGTTACTTCCACGTTACAATGTCTTGGGCAGTGAAGCTGGTGTTAGAGGTTGCCGGTGCCTTGTTGCTAGAGGCTGATCCCATCGGATGTGCCACTGGGGGCATCTGTGGGTCCACACTGTGCTCTGGGTCCGTGGAGTGATCCAGGTTAAAAATAACCCAAAAGGGAATTGTGAACCTAGAGGCAGCAAATTTTTTAAGGCCACTTTGCTTGCGGGAACTAGTGTATTGTAGAACCAGTACTGGAGGTGCTGCCTCTCAGATGTATGAGTAGATGCAGCTCTTTGGAGGTTCACACCTTGCAGAGAGCGGGACAAGAGGCAGCACGAGCTCAGGGCCTGGTAGGAGGGGTTGCATTCTCTCTTGGGTTGAAAAGCTTTGCTCTTCCATAACTAATCTTTCTTTTCCAATTCTCACTTTCTGCCTCAAACTGTACTATATTGGAAATTCCTCTCCGCAGCTCCCTTCTTTTCTCCTGAGTTGTCATTGTTTTTTCTTTCTTACTCCTTTTGCTTTCCTTCTCTCACTTTCTCTTTTTTTGGTTCATTTTTCCCACTGGCCGTTTCCACAATGCCTTTCCTCTTCTTCTACCTGGCCCTTTTTAAAAAGATGGTGAAGGCCAAAGTTAGGCCAAAAAAGAGCTGATTCATACTTTTTGCATCTTTTTCTCAAATTTAATTTTCCTTGTGTTTCACTTGAGAATGAAGGCTGCAGAGAGAGGAGTCAGAACTGTTCTGCTGGCCAGTGTTACAGAGCACACCGTCCTCAGTGACAAATGCTCTGGGGGTCACTATTGAGTGACGTGGAAAAGCCAGAGACAAAATTCTCTTCTTGATTTTTGTGTCCTTGGAGACTTGAAGCATGGTGTTGGGAACCTCTGTGCTCCTATCTGCTGGTGCTATGCTCAACCTGACAGTAGTAAAAAGATATGTCAGCAGGAGTCCTCCTCTGCATCAGTTCACGCTGAAGCAGAGCAATAGACAGAACATGGCTCTGATTAAAATAGTGCAAATTAAAAACAGATCTGAATTGTCTCCTTCTGGATTAGAAAGAGAACTTTGTAAATATCCTGATCAAAAGCATGTATGGCTCAGAAAACTTCCTGATTAATTTTTTAACATGCAGACAAAGCTAGGGCTGTTTAATTTTCTGGGAGCTATGCTGACTGTGTAGCAATGCATAAATTAGACATAGCTGCATGCAGTAAGCAGAATAATGTTTTGAAAAGAGAGTGGATTCTAATCAGTTCATGTATATCCTTGCTTTCCCCAAGGTCCTCTTGTTTTTGGAGAGCCGATCACTGCCAGCTTGGGGACAGATGGGACACATTACTGGAGCAAAAACTGGGCCAAAGCTGCAGCTTTTGTGACCTCGCCACCTTTGAGCCCTGATCCTACCACTCCAGATCACTTAAATTCTCTCTTAGCATGGTAAGGCCTTCCTTTCTTCACAGGCTGATAGTCAGGCAAGTGCAAAAGCCACATGGTTTGAAGTACCTAGGGATCAACTCAGAATTTTATTTAAAACAGTAGTTTCCTTTGGTATCTCATACATGAAAAGGCAGAGGGGCAATGGTAGAAAAACAAGGCTAGTTATGTCCCTGTGGTTAGTCCACTCATCAGGTGAGCAGGCCTGGACATTCCACGTTCCTGGTTAGCACGCTGAAGATCCAACTGTTGGTTACTCCAGGATGATTTCTTTTTCTCTCTGCTTTTCAAGTGATTGCTATCTGTACAGCAAGTCTTTAGCACAGGACTTTGAGCAGGCTTTCTCCCTACTTCTCCAGTTTCTTCTGCCAAATTGTTAATATATAATTGATTAGCACTTTACTCTGTCCAGAGTAAGTAATAGCCTGGTGGGTAGAGCCCTATCTGTGAGGACAGACTCAGTTTGAAGTCCCTGGTCATATCTAGCAAACAGAGCATCTGAAATCAGGTTTGTCCCATTGCAGAGATTCCTGGAACTGTGAAACCTTTCCTGAGGCTGTTTTTGTCAAAGCTGGTGTGGGGCTGTAAGCTGTGAGCACTTCTGAAAATTAGAGTGTTCTGAACTAAGCTGTAGGTGTTTGCAGTAAGGTTTAATGGTATTAACTCATGCATACTGAAAACCTCTGACTTCTTGGTAGCTTGCCTTCATCTGGGATGTGCCAAAACTGTATTAGCTTACCTCTCTTTAGTTCTTACAGTCTTGTCTTTGCTTTTAGCTTGCCTTGTGTTTTAATAGTTTTTGGACTCCTCAAGCAGGAAGTCAGCAAAGATACATGGTACATAGAAAGAAGGCATATCAAGCATGGGAGAGAGGCCAGAATGGATTACTGAAGAGATTATTAGGGATTCTGGTGGAGACAGGCTGGCGATTTGAGGTCATTATTTGACATGGTAGGGGTAAAACTGTGCTGTCTTCAGCTTGGCAGTGAGAGAGTCATCAGTAGAGGGATGAAAAGATTGTGGACAGCAGAGTGACAAGTATCCTCCTGATACAGAAGAGAAGATATCTGCAACACCTTGCCAACATCCCGGAACTGTAAATCCATTCCTGAAACTGTTTTCTGCTTTTAACCAATTGCTTTCTTCTCTAGCTGAAGTGGAAGACCAGCTGCTTTGAAGTGATAAGGAAATTCACTTTTCAAGTCCCACCAGGACAGATTGCTTGCACTGAAGTGAGGCACTCAGTTTACCACTCAAAACCCTACTTAACACCAGGTGGGGACACTTGTCTCACCTGCTGCCTCCTCTTTCCAGGAATTCCTCTGCTCTAGACCAAGTAGTACATTTTTAACCCTAAAAGTGACCCATTGGTCTTCAGAAAACATCTTCCTGTGATTAGTTTTCCATGAGAAATTGAGCAGGCTGTATGGCAGGCAGTGGCAGTTTCTAGTAATCTATCTCTGAATTACATGCATTTCTGGTTAGAAAGTGCAGGAATTTGTTCTGTTGTGAAGGGCTTGTGGCAGAAATGATCTTCTGTAAGTGAATTTTCTGTTCCTTAAAATAAAGACAAGGAAGAAAAATGTCTTTTCTGGTCTGTCCCAGCACCATCAACACTATAAAGAGTGATGTTCATTGTGTGAGGGTAAGGCTCTTATCCAGCACATGGAAATGCTTGGCTTTTTAC
Organism: Apteryx rowi; assembly: GCF_003343035.1. NCBI lineage: Eukaryota > Metazoa > Chordata > Aves > Apterygiformes > Apterygidae > Apteryx > Apteryx rowi. The sequence goes on from NW_020451282.1 coordinate 2,245,106, forward strand.
TCTAACAGAAACAGCTGTAAGTTTTCAGAAAAAGGGTCCCAAAATAATATTATCTGGGTCAAAAGAGAGTAGTTAAAATAGCAATAGCATTTTTAGAACTGGAATCCAAATAATGACATTTTTAACACCAACAGCAGAAAGACAAACTGAGGAATCAGAGAAATTTTCATCATCCTCCAAGCATCAAAAAATGGCTCTTTTTTCCTAGTGGCTTAAATCCCTAGATCTTAAATGACAGCAGCTTAGCCTGCTTTTCATTTTAATGCTTTAAATCTACATATGAAACTAAAAGAAGAACAGTATATATTATCACTCTGCAATGCATTTGTGGAGAATTTTATTCAAGGATGATACTAAAGATAGTATTTCACTTTTATATTGTACTGGTCATCAGGAGACCAATATTTTACAATAATTAAAGAGTCCTCTCACATTATTGCTGTGCAAGTGAGCACACTTGTTATTCTATTTTCCACAGAAAATGTTGATTTTTCACTAAAAAGCTGAATGTATGAAAATCCAGGATATCTCATGGGGTTTACAGTTTGTATTTGCTTCATGGGATTTGCATCTGTGTTTCATCTGTGGGCCATGAACTTCAGGTGGCTTTTGTCTTCGTGGTGTACTGCTGTGCTAGCACTGCCACCTTCTCTTAACTAGATGTGTGAGATCTTGGTGCTTCATGTCAGACATAATTTGCCCTGGAAGCCTAGTTTGCAGAGAAGAGTAAGATCATGAGGTATTGAAGTGGTGTTTAAGAATATGCATGGGTCAGCTGTTAATTCCCACCACGCTCTCTTTGAAATGTTCTCCTTGGTGATCTCTTCTGGCCTCTCAACTTCTTAGCTGTTCTGATGCTTGTCCCCCATCTGACAGTGGAGTACATCTAAACAGGAGAAGTACTCAGGAGAAGTACTCATGTGCTCTTTTTCTTTTATTCCATGCCTTTATCTGTGTAAGACCATTAAGTTAAATAAGTCCAGAGCATATGTTTGACTTGCACTTTCCCTTTCTTTGTTTGATTAGAAGACTATCTAGTAAAAAATATTCCTCCCTCTTCTATTTTTCTGCAGTATATGGTTTTGTTCCAGAAAGTCAGGCTTTAATCTGCTGGAAAGTGATACATTGAATATTCTTGTGAGAATTGCAAGGAAAATATATGTGTAGGGGAGAAATACAGGGAAGCAAGCTTGATGCTCATTACTTTGCACTGAAAAATTTGCCATTATTTTTCAACATGGTTATGAATTTATCTTGAAAATGGCAAGCATTTCGTACAAGCTTTTGATCATTTCCTTAATCCTATAATAATCTTTTGTCCTGGTGACTGGGTTTGCGCCTGATCTCTGTCAATAAGCAGTCTTAAAACCAAGGGGACTATAATCTGGGAATCTAGGGTGTTCCTGGGGGAAAGTGGAGATGTCTGATACCATTGTTGATCTTCAGTAATCTGTAGCCAACATTAAAGGCTGTTGATGTGATTTAGAGCCTATACAACTAATGTGGAAACTTGATAGGACCATTCACAACTAGTGTGTGATCAAGGTAGCCTTGGTGACATGTGGTCTAAACCTTCTGTGTGTTAACTCCACAGTGGGGACCTGCAGGTGACAGGAAGCGGACATTGCCCATATAGCACTGCCCAGAAAGCCATTGGAAAGGACAACTTCACTATGATTCCCGAAGGGGTCAATGGAATTGAGGAAAGAATGACTGTTGTTTGGGACAAGGCCGTAGTAAGTAATTACTTACTTTTATGGACTAAAAAAAAATTGACTGTTGGCGGAATACTGAAAGCCAAGAGACTCTTGGCCGTTAGTGACTTTCTAATATATTTCTGAGAAATCCCAGAGAGAGCGCTACTATGAGGTGAATTGTTTATTTCAAAAATCTTCTCCAGTTTTATAAACTCTGGACTGTGTTTCACTTTTGACAGTGCAACACCATAGTTCTTTATTACACCTGAGGCTTCACAGACTGCACCACTGTAATTTTGCAGTTGTGTCAGAATGAATGCTTCTCACAGATGTAGGATCTGAAGCAGCTTGATGATTTTGAAGTGGACCCCATATAAACCTGATGAATGGATTTTTTGAATTTGGGAAGTGTTGCATCGTTTTTGAGGAATTGCAAATGGATGGCAACTGAGCCTGAGGCTATACTATAATAAGCTTTATACTTTTATACTTTTTTTTTACTTTTAAAGCTCTATACTTTTTTACTATAATAAGCTATAAAAAGCTTTGAAGGAGAACGTTGCATCTAAATCACAATGATGTATTTTGCTGTGGGGTGCTGGTATAAGTTAGCAATTTTTTGATGGTTCCGTGGTTCCTAATATATAGTGATATCCTCCCTTCCTTGTCCATCTTCTCAAACACGCAGTCTCACACGCACACACTCATTACATTGCATTGCACTGGAATGCATACTGCAAGCTGGAAAGTGGCAATATTTACAACGCTCTCGTGAGCACCTCTCCCAGACTGTTTAATAACCTCTTTCTTCAGGGACCACTACAGAGCTTCCAAGCATAGAAGCAGCTTCATGTATCTGCTATGTAGAAGCAAAGCAAAGAAGCCAGCAAAATCCAGCCGGTCAGGGATATTTCCTTTTGTTTACTCCCCAAAAGGGAAAAAGCTATAGCAAAGGTTGCAAAATGGGATTTATGGGTGGTAACATTCAGTTCCGTACCATTGAGAAATTTATCTTTCGGGCATCTTGTGTTTTGCCAGGCAGGAAATAGATGTTTATTTAACATTGAAAAGCTTGGCACTCGTGTTCTTCCTTGGAATTCTGCTCTCATTTGTTACCAGGGAAGACCCCAAAATACTGAAAAATCAACACGCTGCTGTGTACAGCTGTTATTAGGCCATCACACACTGCATAAAAAGTTCAATTGATGGTGACATTTCTTCAGGCAAGGGCTTTATAATCGGGGTTTCATTGCTTAGATTTCTGGATTTGGTAATGCTAATAGTAGAACGGACTTAATTTCCAAGAAATGTTTCTGAAAGAGCCTGAACATATTTTAGACTTGATCTTCTAATTCATTGAGTAATACCCATGTACGTTTCTCTGTTTTAAAATGGTTAAAGTGGTTAAATAGAAATTACTTAGAGTGGCAACAAAGCTCTCTTATGCACCAGTGTGCAGTAAAGGGACCCTAGATAACTGAGGAACTTGATGGTATCATCTGGATTAAGGTTTTATTTTCTGTTCTTTAGGATACTTGAAATAACTCATTCACTTATTTGAAACTCCAGAGTAACATGCCTTGTATAAACTCCTGCTGATAAAGCTTTTATTTCAGGCATCATCACCGTATATATGTACTAAATACCTTCCCATATTTCCCTGACCTTTCAGCACTCTGAATAGTCCATCTCTGTTTTGTAAGCATGTTTTGCTCTAGTCAAATTTTTTTTAGGCCACAGGTAAGATGGATGAGAGCCAGTTTGTAGCTGTCACCAGCACCAATGCTGCCAAAATCTTCAACCTGTATCCAAGAAAAGGCCGGATTGCTGTGGGATCAGACGCTGATGTTGTTATCTGGGACCCTGATAAGGTGAAGACTATAACAGCTAAAAGCCATAAATCGGTAAGAAGAAATAGAAAACAAGCAACAAAAAAGAAATGCCACTGCTGCTTTTGAAATGTTGATCTAATTCACAGTCCTAATGCCTGGATATAGAGGAGCAGGGTGACTCCTTACTCCTATTCTGGAATGTGTAAATGTTCTTCTGAAGATGAAAGCAATGAAATCTTGCATTGGTGATACTGGCTTCAGGCAGGATTTCCTTTCTGTCTGCTCATACCATTGCACTATTTTTTTGTGTGCTTGTGCCAGATCTGTAACAGGTGTGAATCAGCAGGTCTGAAGCTGAGGTTAATAAAGCTGTGAATATAAATTTGAAGCCAGCTCACTCTTTTGCTTATCTGAAAAGCACGTAATATTATAAATTGCATGATTAAATCAACAATATTCTAATCTGTTATAGATGATTAAATATTTTGATAACCCAGCTGTAGTCAGCTTCATGGCTGGGATTTTCTAATTAATTCCAAAGCTTTGAAGTATATTTCTCTGCCCTTAGCACAGAGTACCAGTGACTCACAGTCGCTTTGATTTTGGCTGCAACAGGTCTCATATGTTTATCTTGTGTTATCTATCTCAGAGTTGTTACATCATTGTTCAGTGCTTTGGTCTTTTACATTGGGAAATTTTTCCAAAAATTTTCACTGCAGATTGAGTAGTATGGTTTATATTAAAGAGCCATGAATCTTTAAAAATTAAGTTTAGCTGATTCAGTTTTTATTTTTCTATCTTGAGATATCTCAACATTTTCTAGAAAGTGATAAACACCTGCGCTTTGACAGTCACTCTCATTTGGACTCAGGATTTCATGGTTCTTTCTGGACTTTTTCAAACAGAAATATATGTGCTGGTCCTGAAAGCTCAGTGCTTACTGCAAGTCTGAAGCATACTCTGCTGAGCCGCACAGCAGCGTGCTGTGTGTGCCCTGCCACGTGTATGACTGTGCCTTTGAAATCACCTGGCACAGCCACAGCACATGCATAGTGTGGCCACGTCTGGGCTTCTGGATATTTGGCAGCTGAGTTAGAATTCTCCTTCCTATTAAGATTATCACACTTTAGAGGTTCTGGATAAATATAGAAAGTCCTGAAAAGCCAATGAGATAAAATCTCTATGGAAAATGAGCAACGTATCCCGCAAAATCTCATCAGGCAATAGACCTTCCTTTCAATTGTTTCAAGCTGTACAGCTGAAATCCTTGGTACTTCTGAAAGGTTAAATCTGTTTTGTTCCAATCCCATCGCTTGCCTTGTAGGATGGGCCATAACAGTAGGCAGAGTAGGGGCAGGAGTCATTTAGCATCTTGTTCTGCAAGAGGAATGTGCTTAAAAATAGGCATGTCCTTTGAGCTCTGTTGTACGTGTTTGGTGGGTCAGCAGGGACTTCCACAGTTTCACAGGATCTTTTCCTAACTTACACACCTAGGAAGTCAATATGATTTGAAACTTTTGATTTATCAGAACTCTGTTTTTCATGTAACCTTCAACTGGAGTGGATCCACAGACGGATATAGAAATGCATTGTTTTTCCTTCAGATAAAACAGTTTTATAGGTCTACTAATGGAAGCTCTCTAAAAATATGGTCACAAATATGAATTGTAAGTTACCAGCTGGAAGAGATTTTGTACTGAACTTGCAGTGTGTGTGTTGGTTGATCCTCAGGCTGTTGAGTACAACATCTTTGAAGGAATGGAGTGCCATGGTGCCCCACTAGTGGTCATAAGCCAAGGGAAGATTGTATTTGAAGATGGAAATCTGCACGTAAATAAGGGAATGGGCCGCTTCATCCCTCGCAAACCTTTCCCTGAATACCTTTACCAGCGCATCAAAATCAGGAATAAGGTAGTGACAGATACAATTTGATCTTCTTTCTAGCCATACCATCTTGGAACCACATTAGCAAATGTTTTCATTATTATTGTACTAACGTGAGTACATATCAGATGGACTGTATGTGGCATCAAAACACCATCAAAAGGCCGCAGGGTCTTTCCTCTGAAAGTGTTAATTAATGTAACTCACCTTGTGAGCTTCAGTGGGGTGTGACAGATAGTTGCCAGCTGGGAATCTGGCCTTATGTCCAGCTGTGCAGTCTTTTGAAGGGAGGTGGAAAAGTGGTAAAATTTACTTTTAACTAAAAATTAGCAAAAAGATAAAGCCTCTTTAGGGGGAGGGGTGGCAGAGGACAAGCAACTTTTAAGTTATTACTAGACTTTGTATACTGCATCGTAGAAAAGAAGAAAAAGCATGTAATAAGTCGGAGATAATCATTATATTTGGCATCTTGCTTGTTTTGAACAGTTGTAGTGCACATTTACTATTGCAGCATGCAAAATTCAGAGCTCAGAAAAGCTTTTCTCTTGTGTTTGATAAGTAGCTTGGGAAATGACCAGGATTAAGAATGGGTCAGATCCATTTCTGAATTATATCAGTGCTCTTCTGTTGAAAACCAGTTGCCTTGGCACTAGTTTGGTCTTGTCTGGGAATTCTTTTTTGGTACTGGGCAAGAAAGTTACTGTGTGAGGGTATGTAGCAAAGACAGACTGACGAAATAAACATATTTTCCTCAGCAAAACATGTATAATTGCTTATAAGGACAGCAGCTGAAATTAGGTCTACGAACAGGTTGATAGGTTTTATGTTCATCATTTTTATACAAATTCTGTCAAGTTGTGAGATACAAAATGCCTGCTCTTCTAAAGAGAAAAGGCATTGTAAAAAATAATAAATGCATTGCATTTTTTTACATTTTCACTTAGATGACAGACTCTTCAAAATATGGGCCCTGTCTTCACGCCTGCCTCTCAAGGGTTCAGGACATGGAAGTGTTATATAAATTAAAGTGACAGTGTTATTTAAATAGTGAAGACAGCACTTTAAAAACAAATATCAAGAAATTTGTGTCTTGCGCTGGAGTCTGCACAAAAGCCTGGGCCAAATAACTTGTGTCTTGCAAGTGGGCCTGGATTTTGGGAGAGACCTTTGATTTTAGATACTTACGAAAAGGTCTGCAAAGGCACGTAAGAAGATATGAACATTTTTGCTCTTAAAGCTCCCTCTGCTGCCTTCCTGAAGCAAGTGAGATCATTTTCATGTCTGCGTTTCTCTCCCCACTGTCAAATTTTATTGATTGAAAATATTAAAAAAAAAAGCAATAAAAAAACCACTGATGGTCCTATCAGCAACCATATCTTATGTGAATGTCATTGCACCAGAAAGGGGTATTGAACGAGGATCTACAAAGCTGTAACTGACTGGCACAGGAAAAACTCCTGGAATTGGGACAGCAAGATAAACTCATGCCTTTGTTGGTCCCTGGTGGATTAGATTCACTGCTGCGATCGGCAGCTGCCTCCATCTGGGCATTAGCTTTGGTTCATCCCTGCCTGGGATGTCTCTTCTGAGCCTACTCACAGAAATCAAGGAAAATGCATTGATTTCTGTAAGAGGTGTGTCCTTCCTACACAGTATTTTAGTTTCACTGTTAACTTGTTGGGGAAATGATTTTGAAATAATATCCTTGTAAGCCTTAGTTTTTTTAATATTTTTTATGAGATTTGGATTATACAGTTAAACCTCTTCAGACTCATGCAGAAAAATGGAACTGTTTTTTAAAATATTGCTTACTAGATTCCTGGGATGTTAAGGTCAATGAGACTGCTATGATTGCCTTTTCTCACAATCCTCATAGCAATTGTACAGGGAGAAAAACTAGAGACCTCAAGCTGAAGTCAAAGCTTATGTGACAGATACTCTACTGACAAATAATGAAAGATGGGCCCCATCCCACAGTCTCCCGTACAATTTTTATCCTTAATTCATGAAAAGCAGTGGAAAGTTTTGAAATTTTAATAAATAAAAATGTCCACCACTTTTCATTGAGTTCTAGTGAAGATAATGGGATTATTAAAGAGGCGGAAGAGAGAATACAGATAGGAGTGAAATTGTTACAATTACTATAGTGGATATTGGTCTTGCAACAACTCAGCAACTCAGAAGTGTCTAGGTGTTAGATTAGCTTGAACCAGTTACCCTGAACACCCTCTGAATGGAGAGAAAAAAGGTGACAGTGACTGATTTTACCTAAAATAGACATCTTAGGTCAGATCTACTGTTCTTCTGAGATCCCATTTCTCCCCATGGACTGAGCAGGAAGCCTCATAGGGTTTGCTTGGTTTTAGAAGTCTGGAGTTTGGAGAGATGAAACCCAGGCCCATTGCTATCTCCTTTCATTTTTTCTGGGGGTGTCACTAGAGCTAAATTTTAGGGATATTTTCCTGCTTGTTCTTTTGGTGAAGTATAATCTCTACATGTTACCAATGTACTTTGCCTGGTAAATGGGCAAAGGTAGCTCTGCCGGTATCGGAGTGCAGAGAACACAAATTCCAGCCTCCTGCTTTGGCTCCAGCAGCCACACAATGGGGCGCCTCCTTAGATCAATTGTTTTTATGAACAATGTTAAAAGCAGGAATCTGAATAGTTGGTGTAGAGGAATTGAAAGGATTTCTCATATAGTTATATAAACAATATAAAATGTATCTGTATTTATAAATGGGGGGAGGAGGCTTTATAATTTCCTTTAAATATGAAGCAGACTGTAGCTTTGATGAGAATACATGTGCTTTTACTTCAGCTAGTGCAGAATATATCTCTGTGCTCAGTGATCTTGGTGTATAGATAGGAGTATCATTAGGGAGCATTAGCAGAGCATTCAGCAACCGTGTTTTTATTCTTCTCTTGACCTAGGTGGGAGAACTGCAAGGAGTCTCCAGAGGAATGTATGATGGGCCTGTGTATGAAATCCCAGCTATGCCAAAATACGCAACTCCTGCACCCTCAACTAAATCCTCCCCTGCCAAAAACCAGCCTCCACCAATCAGAAACCTCCATCAGTCCAATTTTAGCCTATCAGGTAAGTCGGCCTGACTTGGTAGAAATGTCTTGAAAGCCTTGAGTATGGATTACGACTGGTGCTCACAAAATATTTGTGGTAAATTTCAGTTATAAAGAATTAACTACTGTTTTTATCAAATATGAAAGAAATATGTATACTCATATATATATTTTTATATACTCTTTCCCTATGCATATTTTATAAGTCTGCCAAATATTCAGAATGTCTGCAATCTAAAATACTTCCCTGCATGCACCATTTTTAGTATTATTTACCCTGCACATTACAGTTAGCTGAGATCTCTGGTTGATGTGATTGAGGCCCTGTGGTGATCTGTGTGGCTGATGGGACAGGTGCCTTGCGTGACTGTCATGGCTCACACGTCTCACATTTCTTGCTGCATCATGAGAAACTGCAAGACATGGAAGCCTCAGCTTTCCTTGTCCATGGTTGGCAAGCCATCTGCAGAACGTATTAGTATACAAATTCTTGTACTCTTTGCTCTTGTTGCCCAAAATTTTTTCCATGTTACATAAGAACTAGACTGGAAAATCATCCTGTGGGGGTCACTGGAAATAACTCTTGTCATTAGAACTTAATTACTAGTCCATCAGATCTTACCCTCCAAAAGTCAATAGCACAGTGGGTGAACGAGTGTCTCCTTACGATGTTGTAATGAAAGTCACTGGCTCTTCTCCCATATGGGAGCCATGGTGCAGTTTTCGTCCCTGGCAGATCCTGCCTTAAGAAACTAAATAAAACTTCTAGAGAAAGCCCAAGGAAAGCAAATATTTTAAATACCCTTCTGATGAGCTGAGGTATATTTTTACCAGTCCGCTCTGGGGCCAAGGTGAGCGTATACAAAATATGAAAAAGCATATAAAGCAAAACTGCTTACAGATTTGATCTCTAACAATAATAAGTGATGAGTGGGATTTTCATATCCATCTAAGGCTGTGGTTTCCCAATCTACTCCTAGATCTGTGTATTATCAAGACAGCTAGTGGTATGAATTCGATGGGAATCAGGCAAATGCACACAATTGCATTCTTATGGAATTAGCCAGAACTGGAGAATACGATAGTGTTTATAACAGTCTTAAGCTTTTATGGTAGTTTTATATTGCCTTTGGGAAGATATGTGATAGCTGATGAGTGTGATCAGACGTTTAACCTGGTATAAAGTTTGCTGTTGCAAACTTAACCTTTCAAAACTTTTAAATACAGTGTGCAGTGGATATGAGTTTACACCAGATCAAAGCTCCCTTTTCACCTGGATTTATCATCCCTAGAGTCAGATTTACTGTATTGTTAACCCATGGATTCAATGGGAACAGGTAAATAAGGCAGGTTAAATCAATAAGACAGGTTTGAAAAATCCACTGTGCACATACATGCTTTAAATTTTTCTTTTGCTGATGGTAAGGTGTTCTCTCAGGGTCTGATCGGACAAAGGGGATACCTTCTGCAGGCTGCCATCCCTGCACGGTTTCTTCTTCAAGTCAGTGGAAGGCAATTCCCCTTGACAAGCATCAGTCTGGTCCCAAACAGTTAAGGCTATACTCCTCCTTGAAGACAATTGGGGCTAGGCACACAAATATGCTTTGAAGGTCTGTTTAGAACTTCAGTCAGAAGTCTGGCTCAAGAGACACCAGCTGCTGCTGATGTTAAGGAAGAGTAGCTGGAACTAGCCAGGTGAAATATCACTGCTGATGTTTTTTTCCTTTTCATATCCTTGTTTCCTGAATTCCTCTTGTTACAGGAGCTCAAATAGATGATAATAACCCACGCCGTACTGGACACCGCATCGTTGCACCTCCTGGTGGTCGCTCTAATATTACCAGTCTTGGCTGAAAATGCTGATGGACAGAAACACAAGGATGAAGGATCATGGGAATAATGTCCATTCCCTTCAGTGTCCATGTTACTGAACCCACAGTTTTATTTGGTACTAATGGAAATAAAAATGAAATGTCTTTCTTTTTTGTATAGGAAGAGGTGATAATAGTGTGGTGTGTTTGCTTGGAACTACTTGCCTCACAATTGTGCTTTCATGCCATAGTCACCTTAAAGCATGGTGCTTCCATTGCCCCTTTAGTGACTACAGGTTTTAGCTTTGTCTTGTAACTGAATGATGGTTCCTTTTCACCCTTTAGCTGTATTAGAGTAGTTAATGCATGTTACTGAGTTATTTATGCAAGTTACATACTGTGAGTGAGCCCCTTTAGAACACGTTGCCAACAATTGACTAGACACAATGCCAAGATAAATGTCCATATTTGACAAATGCCACTGAACTGCTTATGGAGGAAGAAAACGGCCATCTTGAAAGTATGCAGTAGAGTAGTATAGGCAGCTTCTGTTTTTATCTTTAATTTATTATAAACCCAAGAAGCACTTCCCTCAGGCATAGAAAATCATCAGGACACACAATGACAAATGGTCTCTGGAGCACCTGTCTGTAGCCATTCATTGCATTCCAAGTTGGTGTCTTTGTTGTTTCCATTTTAGACAGAGCCATAATTTATACATAGCATTGCCATTGCCACCCCGCAGGGATTTCTCCACCTGGGCAGTAGTGCTCTCCTTCTGCATGAGTTTTTTGGTACTTACAGATAATCCAAGTTGCTGTCAGATTTTTAAAGTTTTTTGTACAAAGTTTTTCCTTTGTAATCACATGCATTTTTACTTACTCTACCATATCAGGTCTACTAGTCGTGGTTCTATTTCTGAATTCAAAGCTTGTGAAATAAAGGAAATGAATTGATGGGTAAGCGTCTTCCTCTGCTTTCCAGTACTGTTGCTCAGTGGTTGAAAATTTAACATGGAGGTACTCAAGAGAAGTGTATTTTAAGTTGACACCATGTGAAAGAATAAACCTCCTCAGATCACAGAGGGTGTTAATATACCTATCTGCACATTCCTATTATGGCATGCCATAATCTGGCTTAATTTCATACAGCTCACAGTAAAAAAAATACACTCACCTGTTGCATTGCAACTGCCTTGATTTTGGCCATATCACATCTAAAGTATCTGCCAAGACCTTCAAGTATGCATCTAATTTGCTTGAAATAGAGCTCATTGCCATTCTCTTCATCTTTAGTATACTCGAGAAGCGCTAACAACAGAGCTGAGAATCAGTATGTGATGCTCCAGTTTGACCTAAGCCCTACTCCACTTAGTGCTGGTTGTTTGGGCCCATCCTGGTGTGTTCTTTGCTGATCTGAACTGGGGTGGTGTCTACCATGAACAAGATGCAATGCAGGAAGGGTGAGAGAAAGTGGACTGCATTATCTCTTTCGGTGAGAGTGAAGGAAATGCTTTCTCCCTTTTTTCTTCATTCTCACAAACTGCATAAAACTTTTTTTTTTCCTATCGCTTCTTACTTGTCTGTGTTGCAGATGTTGTGGGAAGTGTGGGCTATAGGGAGGGTAGGGTGCTAAGAATTTAAACAGGTTAGCAAAACAGCTCCCATTGGCCTTGTGCTGCTTCATCCTTGTCTGTGCTGCAAAGCTGCACCAGGAAAACTCCCGAGCAGAGCTGTGTGCCAGCAGACTAATTCTGTCTAGTTGTGTTCATGCTTGACTACTTTGCACTGGTCTGTCCTTTCCACACAGCAATAAATTGTGTTGGCAAAAGGCATGTGGTGCCCACCACATGGGCATGAGGGATGTACGTGCCTTGGAAATAACATACTTTAAGCCTGTCATCTTATTTTGAAGCCAGTATGCTCATCTTCAGCTTTCCTGGGAAAGGAACAAGTATCCTAGAAAAATCTGTTTGTATTAGCTTGGTCTGAAAAACTGGCAGCAGAACTGGTTGAGTAACCAGCTTTTTTTTTTTTTTTTTTTTTTTTAAACTTTGGCATTGATCTGAACCATTGAAGAAACACTCCATTTCAGAGAAATGAATTGAATCTATTTCCAAAATAAAGCCTTTCATTAACAAGTTCAAATATTTTGTTTCTGGTGCTTGTGAGGGGAAGGAGGGGGGAAAAAAAGAGAGGAAAAAAACAACCCCAAACCTGGATTCATGAAGGGGAGAGGAGAGACTGGTGAGGATCTCTTCCCATCTGTAGCTCAGGTGTTACATATCTTATCATACCCACTGATTTGGATGATCTGCACCTGGGATTGAGTCAATTCCCCACCCTAATGGTTGGCCTTGCTTGCTCACTGTCAGTGGTGGTTCAGGTATTTTATATGAAGTAAAACATCACTAACAGAGAAGCCTGAGGACAAGCTGCTCAGGAATAACTGACAGCCCAGTGGATAAGGCAATTTTGAAGCATCAAGCTCTCCACCTCCACTGCCCTATTTCAACCCATTTGCTAAGAGGATTGACAGTAAGACTAATAGTTTTGGTAATCTAACCCCCCAAATAAAAATGAAGCTGACTTGTGAAACTACCAGGCAAATCTGATGTAGTGTGAGAATTCTGGAGCTGCTGGTAACAATAGCGATACCCTTTTGTGGGTGTTTGTGCTAACAGCAACGATGATTGCCTACCTCTGCGTAACAGTTCTGCTCCATCTGTGAGGCTTTTCACACTTGAACCAATAGATAGAAATAACCGTTGTGTAACTAGTATTCACAGATTCCACTCTTCCTACACGACAAACAAAATCCTAAACAAAAGAACCCTTTGCCTACAAACCAGTCAAGATTGTTGTTAACGTGTTTTTTTCTTTTTTCATGCTGAAATGCCTGCGAATTCATGTTTTGGGTGTTTGTGAGGCATCTCACGACTCTGTGGTTCTGTGCTAACATGACTGTGCTTGTCAGGTCAGTGTAACTCTGTTATGTTTCCTTAAGGAGAAATACACTGACGTGCCTGTGATGCTCAGATGCTCCCAAAGCTCAGCTGCTGCTCAGGACAGCTTGCAGACATGCAGCCTGTGCTGTGCCTGGGCGTCTCCACTGCGGACAAGCAACAGCACATGAATGTGATTTAAACACCTCTCCTTTTTTTGAACACAGGTCACCATGCAGAGAGCTGGTGTATGTCTTTCTTATGAGGGTTTTAAACAAAGTAAGGCAAGTGATGTTTTCTTGCCATATGGAGGACTATTTCACAGCAATGCCTGCTGCCCTTGCATCATCAACCTGTCATTTAAAATATAAAAAAAAACCATTAAATAAAGAGTGGATTAACTTGTGATCCTGAGTACATCTGCAGAGCAGGAAACTCTCCTTGAATTTGCCTCCATGCAGGAGCCCCAAGCAGGCAGATCTATTTGTGTGCACCTGCATGGGAAGCAGTTGTTATTTCCCTGCTTTCTGCTTGTAGTTTGAGAAGTCTGTCATGCTTTTTCAGTCATCAAGCTTCTAAGACTTTACAGCATGCGCTTTTAATAGCTTATATAGGCCTAATGATGTGAGATTAGCTCTTCTTTATTGCCACTTGCCAATCCCCTAAAACTAGTCCCTATGGCCCAAATAAGTCTGAGGATTATTTTCTTCAGTCAAGAGAGGTGGAAGAGAAGGCTGGACCCCTAAAGGGTTTCCTGAGTCAGAATTTGGACTGTTGTCTACTACTGGAGCAATGCAGTTGCATGTTATTTATCATTTGTAGCAAAGTCTGTTAATAAAGATGCTAAAATTGTCCCCAAACTGATATCTGTACCAGCCATTAAATGTTTCTCAAAGCAATACACTGATCTTTATCATTAAGATAAAAGAACAGGCTGGACCAGACCAGATGTCCACCTACTCTGGGTTCCAGTGGCCAACAGCATAAGCATAAGGAAGGGTATAAGAAAAAAGCAAACAGGTAATGCTAATACTCCTATGAATGTTCCCCTAATTTCTAGTGATTTGTAACTTCCTGAGTGAGAAGTAGCATCTTTGTATTTAATAACCCTTGGTGGATATTTTTACTATGAATTTGTCCCGACACTTTTAGAACCCATGTAAAATCTTAGCATATATAAATTCTTGGAGCAAGGAGCTGCACAGCTTAACACACTGTGACAAAGAGCCTCCTTTTGAACCTGCCACTTGCTCGTTTACTTGACACCAGCTAGTTCTTGACATTTAGAACTGGCCAATATTGAAACTCTAAGCAAAAACATTTGAGGATTTTTTTTCCATTGTGGTTTTGGTGAACTTCACACAAACTTTCCAGATATGCTTCAGTGATGATAGTGAGGGGCATTCAGTTAAAAATAAATTTTGTGTGGGAGAGGGAATAATATCTTACAATTTAGTAAATGTGCAGTTTGGGAGACTGTTCCTTTTTCTTTAAATATCATATGCCTCATGAAGTATCTGGAGTGATACAGATGAAGTACCTAGGTCTCAGCACCTCATTCCCCCCCTCCCATTGCATATTCTGTAATTTTCTTGAAAAATGAGATGTTTGTGCAATGCTATCTTTAAAATACACAGACAGAAATACTACTTCAAAAAGCTGTAAGCCCTGGCAACTTCTTCCTCACAACATGTGGTAAGCCAGCCTGCAGTTACATCAGTGACTACAGTGCTATTTCTGAAAGTCTTCAGCTAAGAGGTCAGGATCCTTGTCCCCTCTCCTGATGCTCTGCAGCACATCAGTGGTCATAGCTGCTGGGGTGTGAAGACCAGAAGCCTCTTGCAGTGCCGCGGGAATTCCCACGCAATGCACAGGCAGCTGCAAACCAAAAACCCTTTGTAGCTTCTGGTGTTCAGACGGAAGACACTTTTGTTCAGATGGAAAAAACACAGCCAAAAGGTATTGTACATAATGATCTCTGGCTATTGGAACGGCTCCCAAGACTGCTGTAGATTTGCTCATGGAGCGAGTGAAGGTGCTACCCCGATGTTGGCTCAGGTTTCTGCTTAGTGTGTGTCCAGGCTGGATCAAAGGACCTTTTTGTGGTTGTCAGTTTCAGGACATAACTGGGAATTTTGGTCCAAGACCTCAGACTGTACAATGTCTGTCCTCAACAAATAAGTCTGATGACTTGCACCTCCTCAAGAGTGTTTGTTTATCTCAAATCTGAAAGTGCCCACTTTGCACAG
This sequence comes from Apteryx rowi, assembly GCF_003343035.1. NCBI lineage: Eukaryota > Metazoa > Chordata > Aves > Apterygiformes > Apterygidae > Apteryx > Apteryx rowi. The sequence goes on from NW_020451282.1 coordinate 2,260,601, forward strand.
GAGCTAGTACCAGGTTTAACAATCCACGTAGAAGTCTTTAAAGCCACACTACTCTTCAGTCTGGTGCAGGTTGCCTTTCAGAGAGCTGTCTGTACAACAAGGCTTTCCACAGGTTTCTACAGCAGAGACAGTGACTTCAGATGGCACTTGCGGGGATGGCACTCACGCTCCTGTGGGGCCATGGGGATGGCACTTGCGTGGCTGTGGGGACGGCACTGCAGGGATGGCACTTGCACTCCTGCAGGTCCATGCGGATGGCATTTGTGTGGCTGTGGGGACGGCACTTGCGGGGGTGGCACTTGTGCTCCTTCAGGGCCATGGGGATGGGCACCACGGGGTGGCACTTGCACTCCTATGGGGCAGTGGGACTGGTGCTCGCGGGGCTGGTGCTCATGGAGACGGCACTCGTGGGAACGGTGCTTATGGGGATGGTGCTCGCACTCCTGGGACCATGGGCCGCCGGCAACACCTTTATCAAATGCAGCCAGGGGCCATCAGAAACCCTGCCTGGGTGATTTCAAACAGTGAACCAGGACACCCATGCTTGTTCCCCGGGAGAGGGCACTGCTGCCTCACTTTTGGGATAATCTGAACACTTCTACATTTTTAAGGGAGATAAAAAACCATTTAAACCCTGCCTAATCAAATGAATCACAGTGCATCCAGGGAAGCTGTTTTAGTGAGTACGTGACATCCTAATTGTGACTGGAGCCTCTGTGGTACTGAATGGTTTAAAACAGTGTATTAACAACATATTCAACTCTAATTTTAAAAGCTTCCTTCCTGTTATCTGTCTAGGGCGCACTGCAGAATTAAGATGTTCAGATAGAGGTAATCAGGCTGCATCCATTTAGAAAAAAAACACATTAAGCAGGCAACTAAAATGTCTAGACCTGTAAGACAAAAAGACCATGACAGCCAATTGCTGAACTAGAAGAATCAAATGCTCAAAGTGGTACAACTTAGGAAAAGAGCATAAGTTATTTTGATAATGATTGACATTAAAGATAGCATTTAAACAATTGTGTGTAACAAGCTTAGTGAAGTAATTTGTGTGACTGTTCTTTAATCAGAGGTAAATTTTATGACTGATGTAGTATTTTACAACATGTGCCTATGGACAGCCTTTTAGTTAGCAAAATGTACGTTCATTTTAAAATGATGGAGAATTTTAATTTCATGAAAGCTGTAAGGTTGCTTAAGTGATGTAATTTATTGCTTTATATAGGTGTTCTGTACAGCTAGTAAGAATTAGCTGCTTTGCATAACAACAAAATTACCCATAAGAAACATAATGAGCATAACGAAGTATACTGAAAACAATGAGTTTACTTTAGGAAGAATAGGAAGTGAAGTGTAAAAATGAAACAGTAAACAGGTTTTGTCTCATTTTCTCTAAAACAGTAATTTGAAATCTGAGACAAGCACAGGAAAATACATTTACAAAATCTTTGTACAAATTTTAAAAAAGCATACACAGCCTGAGAAATATTAAAATACAACAAGAGACTAAATTCAATCTTTTGATGTACCATTGACATCTGAAGTCTATTTAAATATTCTTTACATTTCGCTTTTTTTGTTTTTTAGTCCAAAGCAGCAATCAAAATATTAAGACCAGATCTACCATGTTTAGGGCTCAGAAGCACATGGTACAATCACTATTACAATGAAACTTTCCTGGGATATACCAGTATTGGCAACCAGTCTAGTGTAGATCTGTTCTGCTACAAGCACACGTTCCTCACGTATAGTCCTCATCTAAAACTACCTCCACATTCCCTCAGTGATCTGGAAGAGCTTTTATGAAAGACGTCCTTGTTCCTCCTTACCAAAATCAAGTGAGAACATTTTATTAACAGTCAGAGGCACACAGGATTGATTTTTGGTCTGTTGCTAAAGAAGATTTCTCGGTTATTACTGATGTTCTTCATTGTTCCTCAGTAAACCAGCTCAGTAAGTATTTATAGCTGCTGAGATTGCCCAGAAGAATGCTTTGGTACGCTGTGTTCAGACAGCTCATATAAATATTTTTAGTACCTGTTGCCTCTTTTTTTCAGCATCTTTGAGTTTTTCCTTGGCTCAGTCTCCCCTTCATGTGAACTCTGCGATTTATCTCTGAAAGAAAGAAACAAGAAAACAAAACAAAATTGTAGATCAAGTTTTTGAAGGCTATGATTCTCTCTTTAACTAAATTCATTATGATATGTGGAGAAAGGAGCTTGTTACATGATTACAATTTTTGCACTTGCAGGTTTCAGCTGCCAAAACAAAGTTGCATAAAGATAAATGTTCCTTTGTTGTGTTCCCGCTCCCTACACATGTATCCCTTGCTGGCTGTGGGAAAGCAGTGTGTGAAAAGGGTTGATGCCATCAGGGAAAGGAGCCATCTTCTGAAGTCAGTCCCGGGCTGAGGTCACTCAGGGGATAAATACTTTTCCCCAAAGGCCTGTGGCTCCTGAGAACCAACTGTTTGCTTTGCCTGTCAACAGGATTTTCTCTGCTCAATATATCAAGCCCCAGCGACCAGCTGGCTGGTTTGATCTGCCCATAGTAATCAGCTGGCATCTTTCAGGTTTGTAGCTATTTTTCCTCCTCCAGTTAGCACCCCAGCATAAGCCAACCGAAACATCTATCAAGAAAATCATTGTTAGAGCCGCTACCCCAATCAGCCAAAGACTGGCGCTTGCCTTTGTTTGTGAAATAAAGGTGGTAGTTGAAAGCCTAAATACCACAGACCATATTTTGGTTGCTATAAGTCAGCCTAGTTCCATTGGATTCAATTGTATGTGCTGATTTATGCTCTCTCTGACCCAGGTTTTAAGAACGTACTTAGAAGAAATTTGGAAACATAGTATTTCTCATTTCTCTACATAAAACAAAGCTATTTATAAAGTATGTAACAGCATAGACAAGCAAACTCAGATGACTTTTGTAAACTTAAAATGGGGAAATGGGTATGGGGAAAAAAAGGTGAGGTACACATGAGAAGTAAATACTAAGGAAGAAGATCAGCTAATGTAGGTGTTATATTTTGGTTTTGACTGACATACTTGCTTAGGAACTAGATTTTTGTACTGTTTTTTATAAAAGGCTTTTTCAGGGGACATTGTTTTTTAACTTCTACTGTACCTGTATAAGCCAGAAGTCTGTCCAGGGGGCTCTTGAATATTTTCATGAGAATCACCTTTGTCTTCTGATTCTGGAGATTGAAAGGTCTTTCTTTTTGAGTTTGTTTTTTCCCCTGAATAGACACAGATATGTGAGTTAAAACCTCCTACAGATATTACAGCTTGTTTCTTTCTGATTAATCTGAAGCAGAAGAATATACTCTAATTTCTAGCATAGTAACACTTACATATATATATGTTGTTATGCCAAGGGACTGATTCCAATTTACATTAGTACAGAGTATTCTTTTTGACTATCCATTAGTTACCACAGAGTTGATCTTCAGCTTGCATACTTGCCAGACACTGAAGCGAGTTTCTGTGAAGTGGAACAGCTGAAAGCACTATCATGCATTTTCTTAGCAAATAATTGCATGTGGTTCTTAACTACCAGCAAATAGAAGAAAAGTCACTTCATGATTTTATGTGATTTGAGACACAACAATCTGATGTTAAAAAGTCACGGTTTCTAGGACCTTGAGCTAAGCTTCCATGTGCATCCCTGGGGTCAGCGTGCACACCAGGAGAAACAGCTCTGCCTGCCTGGAAAATGATTGACTGGGGAAAGAGACTTCAAAATTGCCCAGGTGAGTGAGCTACTTTTCCCTTTCAGAAACCTGTCTCACCTTTCAGCCTCTTTCAAATGTAATGCAAAATGTTTCATTTAGATATTGACAGAGGGATTCCACAGGTCAAACGATGAGAATGTGCACATTCAGATCGTGCCAAGTGTGGATTAGGGAACACAACTGCTATTCTGACAACTTGTCCCTAAGTCTCTGTTGAACTAATGAATTAGTTTAATTTGTTAAAATGGCAGGAAATTAATACAATTTAAGATTTCCTGATTCAATAAGGTTTTACTTTTGAGTATGTGTGTCTCAAGGTTAATTCTTGCATTCTATCCTGAGAAAGAAAGTTGAGAAAAAAAACTCAGCTCTGCTGTCCTCCAAAAACTTAGTGATCAAGCTGAAGACAGTCTTTTTGAAAGAAGATGATAAAGACGAAAACAATAGTTGTGGTTTGAACAGTTAAGTCAAAGACTTACCTCAATGGACACAATGTCATCTATTGGCTAAAGAATTGCCCTGGAGTGAGGAAACGTGACATTTATTTGTGGTTCTGCTACCAGTGAGCTGGGTGACCTTAGAAGGTAACCTTACTTCTCTACATCCCAATTCCCTCATCTATTAGGAAATGGCATGTACAAAAAAATCTCTACTAAAACTATATTGTGTTGTACTGAAAGACATGCACTGCTATGTGGAATGAGGTAGTAACTTCCCTGGAAGCAACATTGTTTAGCTTCCACTGAGTGTACTCTAGCAGGTAAGCACTGCTACTCCAGTACTAACTAATGGATAATTGTCCTTGGACACATTTGCCAGAGGAGATTATTCATAAGAACAAATGGGAGCTTTAGCCTATTGGGATATGGTATCTGGCTAATATCAGTGATGTGGAAAATCACTGTAATATGGGCAGGGCAGAATATAATCAGTAGAATAATACCAGATTTTTTTCTATTTGAAAAAAGAATTAAGCATTTTACAACAAGGCCCAGAAGACTATTTACTTCTAAATGCTTGTGCCTTGTTTTCCCTTTTGTTATATTGATTTAAGGAGGGGGAACATATTCTGGTCCAAATATCAGATGGCCCATATCAGCATTGATTAAAATATTAATTGCCTATTCATACTGCCTCTTTTCTGAGCCCAGTCATTAAAATATGGCATAAGTGTAAGCAATCTGCTGACATTGTACCAGGAATAAAGCATTTAAAACAATTTGGGACTGTATCAACCTGTTGGCTTGCTCCTTTTGGAAAGCTGCTTCTTCACGGTGAGTGGAATGCGGGCCAGTGTAGCTAGCTCTGTGACAAAGTCCTGCTCTGCTTCCTGCCCACAGAGATAAAACAGAAGCAAATTAACAAAAATCAGCTTGATTCTGAATTATGTCATTCTACACAGGGGATGACAAAAAAAGGGCATGTCATATGTCATTGCAGAAACACAGAAAACAATAGTTAGCATCAGGGATGTGTTTCCTAGTGCAAAGAGATTCAGTAAGGAGAACTAACTATAGCTTCCAGTTAACAGCACTTGACATGAACACATGTGATGAGGAGCAGCAGATCTGCTGTCCAGCTGTGCTGATCACACCCACACTGTGTTTGGCCCTGGTTCCTTTGCTGTGGCTGTGAACTCAAGTGCACCGAGGTATTAGTAAGAAGGCTGTGGATCCTCCATCTGACTAGATGGAAAGAGATGTCCAAGTAACCAAGAAGTGAAGCTGTACTTGCAACAGACTCAGTACAGAACTGTCAACAAGGAAGACAAAGAATATGATGCCTCCCCCACATTCTAGTGATCTTCTTTAACCTAATCAGTATTCTTTGTGGGAAATTGTTTCAAACCATTAACTTGCCTGTGTTACTGGGTTTTGAGCCATAGCTTCAATGGTGAAGACAGTGGTGAGTCTTAGCACCGATTTCAACTGGGCCATAGAAAAGACCTGCACAACCTGTCAGAGGTTTTGCCATTGACTGCGTCAGATCCGTGAGTCATTTTACCCTAATTTACCTGTAGCTGATTCTCCAACTCAGTTTCTAGCTGATGCAATCCCAGTATCTTCTGTTTCAGAGACTCCAGACGAATCTGCTGCTGCTGTTCAAACTGAGCCAAAACCTTCTCTTGCTGCAGCACCATCCTGATAAAGGGAAATTTGAGAGTATCCATGTTGTTCAGTTCAAGGAAGGAATACAAAGCATATGTATAAGATTTTGTAGAGAGAAAGGCTCATTAACAATATCTGCTCATCCATCTCAAGCTGAGACAACTAATTTTGCTGTGGGTTTTTATTTTAACAGCCTGCATTGGCTGTCCATGGAATACTGGGTCCTTTCTGAGGAAGGAATTGCAGTAGGAGTTTGGGTTGTCCATCCCTGGACTTCAGGAGTTGGATATTAGTGTTCTAATGTTAAAGTCTGCTTTCAAAACCATGGTACATTTTCTGCAGTGAATCCTCAGGTCAGTTTTACTGTCTGGTTGCCAAAGAGACAAGCTGTTAGAGGATCAGGTGGGAAGATAAGGGATTAAGAAGTACATATTTCATCGAGGCTCTTCAGCACCAGGTTGAGACTGAGCCAAAATCTGACAATGCAAAACTTGGCATCTGGAGCATTGACGTCTGTATTATTTGATTGTATTATTTTGCTGGTTAAAGATTAATATTAATACAGTAGAACCTGAATGATTGCAACTTTGTTGAATCTTTAATTCTTCTTTTCTCTTGCCTGATCTAACTTGAAGTAACACTGTCAATCAACCACCATGGTCCTTCAGGGAAGGAGGTACCACAAACCGTTCCTGGCAGCTACACATCGTTAAGTTGCTATTGTCATGGTCAATGCTTGCAGAACATTAGCTTTTAAAATTTGCTCTTTGAACTTGTACTCATAACCTTGCACCAAAGGCCAAAACACATAAAAGAATTTCTATTGGGTTTAATAGGCATGAGGCAAATTAATGGAAATTTTGCCATTGATTCACACAGGTCTGGGATTTGACCCTAGAAGAAATCATAATAGCAATAGGAAATGGGGCTTGATTGCTGACTAAATGTTATGAGACCAACTTAGATACAAAATAACTTTCCTCATTACTGCATTTTCTGCTTGCATGAAGGCCATTTTAACTGTATTTTATTTTAAAATACTGGAATATATTATGGGAGAAAAAAATTGAGACAACAGCTAGAACTGAATTTGTATGTGAGAATAAATGATGAAGTTGATATTGAATGACTGACCAATCTTTTCTGAGACCCTTCATTACAGGAATCCATTTCTAAACTATTTCAAACAAGGATGAAAAACAGAAAGTGGGCAATGATTTCTTTCAATTTAGAAGCAGCAGAGTATCTAAAGATACTATTAACGTTTTTACCATGTCAAAATTGTAGATGCTATATTGTTTTGGATAATAAACAAAAAGTAAAGAAATAAAATGATTACAAAAATATATCACATGCTTGCCAAGTCCTGCAAACATACAGAATACAGCTTTTTATGATGCTAACTTATTCCTTTGGATTTGCAGTGCTTTTTTTGTTTGGACTCTAAGTTTTGTAAAACCATATTTAATTTATTACTGATTTTTATTTAATTCACATTTGAGGAATTTGGCCTTAAATTTAGTGCAAGTAAGCCTGACGGTCCAAAGTATTCATTGAAATCTTGGCATTTTGAATATTATTCATGCATTTACATTTATTCAACAGCAAACTAACAAGTACCTTTGATATTTAAAGCAGAAAAGATGTAATGTAATGAATCGAACAGCATCAGTTCCCATCCTTCATTTTAAATTTCTTTTAAAAATTGGCGTATGTTTTGGAATCGTTTTTTGTTCTCTCTTTAACTGTCTATACATAGTTCTTCAGTCTTTAAATAATGAGCATCAAAAAGTTTAATAAGAATGTAATTTTCTGTGATCAAAGGGCAGACATAATTTGGCAAGAGATGCTTCTTTTCTTGCAAAGACAAAACATAAAATGCAAACCTAAGACATTTATTAAGCTAAACATTTATACAGATCAACAACAAGTAGCAACATTAAAATAGAGCCAGCATTACTCCTGCCTGCTCTTACCTTTGATGGACTGCAGACAACACGTCCAGGAGGCCTTTGTTCACTTTTCCTTTCAATGCCTGTTCATTCTCTTGTTTCTTTCTAAGTCTGCTCCTTTCACCTCTTTCTGCTGAAATAACATTTCTGTAAAACTTTCTGCTCAAAATTACAAACTCTACTTTGAACTGGGGCAACTTTTCAATTTATGTTTTGCATCAGCACAAATTAATTAATTAAATTAATTTAAGTTCTAGGTAGTCTTTCCATAGTAATTGCTCTTGAGGGGTACCAAGTACTTCTTATGTACACCTGCTCTGCCATTGTAATTTGTTGCATAATCAGACATTATGATTCATTTCGCTCAGATGCTAATTGCCAGTGAATTCCGATTTTTATCTGTTCTTCCCACTAGGCTGACTGATTAATGTGGAAGTCAAAAGAGACATTTTAGGAAAAGATCTTGATGCCTTAAGTGGGACCTGAAATACCTGAATGAAAATTGCAATGTCAGACATAGGGTAGTCTTCCTCACATCCGCTGTTGTGGATGGCTGCTTTTTTGGAGCATGCAGAAGGAGTGAGGTGGACGGGTACACCATAATATGTGGCTCTACTGCCAATGTTGCTGATGAAAAATTTTGTATTTTAGAGAGAGGTTACAAGTGTATTTGGTAAGGAGAATCATTCCCTCAGTATGGTAATTGTGCCTGGAGACCATCTGATGGATCAGCCCCTTTAAAGAAGGAAGAAATGCGTATGCTCTGCCTCCGGGCTGAGCTCGGATGGGAAGCAGCTGGCTGGCAGGGCTCAGGGCATCCCGGCTGCACCCAGGGGCGCAACTCCAGGCTGTTAAGTGTCACAGACAGACATTTAAGTGCTTCTAGGGTGACACAGCAGCTGAAAGAAGAAAGGCACGAGGATTGCATCACAAATTTGGACTTTAATTAAAGGAGGGCTGGGGCATATTAAACCATCAAAGTTCCATACGGGATCTAGTACTTGCTTCTAATGTGAAAAACACCAACAAAGGAGAAGTAGCCATCCATTGTTACTGAAAAACTCAGCTGGATTGTAGCACACACATGTAGGTTTGCAATACTTTTTTTGCTGTAGCTATTCATTTGACCTGTGACTTTCTGGGTTTTTCTCTGGCCACCAAAGTCTAAAACACTCTTGTTTTTATTACCAACATAAATACTCTCATCATTTCTCATGCCTGTAGGCTTATACTGCAGCAGAAGGGATTTTCTTTTTCTTCTGTTGAAAAGAAAACGTGGTCTCGTAGTAGCTGCTTGCACATGTAAAATTTTTCCTTGTAATTCAAGGAACAGCAATACACTGAAGCAATAATATACCCATACAAACACTGGGAGACAAAATATCCTAAATGAGCAATTATGAAAAGATTAACTGTGGTTTTAGTGACTGGTTTTCTAGATTCCACAGTGTCTTTGGGAGACCAACTGAGAGCAATAATCCAAATGCTGATGAAGCAAAACATTCAAGTATGTAATGGTATCCATCCTAGTTCAGATGAGAGCAGCATTCTGGAAAAGGCTTTGGGTTTACCCCTGCTTAAAGGAACACCAATTTTTTCATTGAAGACTATGTTTGTAGCTGGCTGGATCAGGGACAAAGAGGTCTTTAGAATGAATTTGTGAGAATTTAGGTAACTGATTACCTTGCTTACTGCCAATGACTAAAACACAGATTGTCAAAAATTCCAGCACAGATTTTGCTTAACCTTGGCTTCCAATATTAAAGTTTTAAAGGTTTATAATAGGGCAGTGCTAAAGAGACCGGTTCTGTCTTACAGCCAATGTATGTACCTAGCTCCTACTGGTAATCGCAGATCCTTCCTACCAAAGTATCCGTCCAGCCTCATCTCTGGATCTCAGCCTTGAATGAATAGGCCTGCTCTTAAAAAAATCTCTCTTTTGTGGTTAAAGAATCAGTTCTATTTAAAATGGGTATCTTTATTTTTAGAAAACAGCTTTCATTAATCCACTCCATGTGTCTCAAAAACTTAGTCTTTGATGTTATTGTCATTCTGCTAACTTGCTAACTTCATTCAATGCCGATAGCCTTCATCCAAGGGCGGGAGAGTCTTTACAGAAGAAGCCTATGATCACGGCTTGCTTTTGTTCTCTTGGGCTGAAGGAACTGAGCTTCTGCCAGCAATTAAAAATAATTCCAGGAAAAAGTGGCTGTATTTATGTTAGATCCAGTAGTTCATAAACCTTATGAGCAGTTTCGCAACCTGTGAGTGGGTTGTGGTTGATAGTTAAGAAACACCGTGGTAGCTCACAAGCTATTCCAGGCTGGGAATACTTGACTTTTCTCTGTCTCATTCTAATGATTTTTGTCTGCTTTACAGAGAGTAACTTTTCATTGAGCCAAAAAAGGAATCAATATGAGAACCTCTTTCCTAAAGCTGAGGGCATGCATCTCAGAGCAAGCAGACCGTCTGCCAACAATATTTGTGTTTTCTAACATGGGAGCAGGGATTGCAAACCCGGATCTTACCCCTTCTGGGCGAACGCTCCAGCTAGTGGGCTCGTCGTATACCCTCTCTCCCTGCAAATATTTAATGTGTTGATTCATATTATTTGCATATATTAATATGCAAAGTTGAAGAGTGTTCATGTAGAGGTACATGGTAGGTACAAGCTACACTTAGGTTATACTTAGGAGTAACACTTAGCAGCATTAGAAAAATCAATTGCTGTTAATTGTGACTGTGGTGGTATCTCTGATCTTAACTCGATGAACCAGAGTTTGTGGTTATACCATAATCTCTTTGACAGAGAGCCATCTTTCTGTATGTGTTTGTACCAAACAGAGTAATGGGGTCCTGCATCTATGATTGTAATTCAAGTAGTTATTAATAATAATAATTATGATACTTCTACCACTTCTCCTTCAAAGAAGGAAATCGACCTACACATTCATTTTACTTTGCCACTTATTTTAAATAACATATTTCTGTTACCTTTGAAAGACATCTTTACATTGATAAGAAAATGAATGCTATCTGTTAAAAAGCTGTTATTACCTCATAGTTGTCAATATGACACATACCTTGCAAGGATTTCAATTGTTGATGTTTTTTCCCTTCATAAGCTTCTGTGATTTTTCCTAATTGTTGGTAGTAGTTTTGCACGAGTCTATTGATATTATTGCTGGTCCCGTACACACTTTCTACAGCTATTTCCACCAGCCTCTCCTGTATTAAACAAAACAAGTAACTGCTCATTTTCTAAGTCAAGAACTGAAGTGCTTTATCTGCCTAAAACTGAAGGGCTAATATAATTTTGTAAATGCACGCAAGACTGAATTTTGTGCTTTAGAAATGTGGCAGACTGACATGCTGGAAAAAAAAAATTCTATATACCCAGGGAACATTTCAACATGAAAAATTACAGCAAAATCTTTCTAATGTGCCTCACCTCCATCTGGAAAAGGACCATTCCTTTAACTGCTCAATCTCTATAGTTCATTTTGCCTTTTACTTGCAGCAAAGTAAATCAATATATGTGTAGCTCTACTACACTTTCCATCATACAGAAAATCTGAATATTTACTTTGCAAGAATTTTATTAATCTATGAATTGTTTTAATAATCTATAAATTAATATTAAGCTATTCATTATGAATACAATTAATTAACCTTAAACTCTTGATCAACAGATAATCATCTCAATTTCCTCCTCATTTTTCTGATTCCCTTTGTCATCAAGAACTCTTTCAATTCTTTTATATTCTGGGGTTTGGCTTAATGAAACCTGGTTTGCCTGCTGAGTCATTAGAAAATACTGTACTTCTACACTGGTCTTAGTTTATGAATAGTTTGTAAAGTATCTTTAGTTTTAAAGCAGGTTGCAATGTTTTCCCGCTGATACTTCCAAGCATAGGCTAATACATAAATGAAGTTTCCCTCCATTTTATCAAAGTAGTTCTCATTTTGTTAAGAAAGCTGATGATTTCAATACCTTACAGTCCTGTCCATCATCTGAATTCTTTTTTGCAGCTTCCTGTCGGGCATGCTGCAGCAGTGTCTGCCCGATCACTTGCTCCATGTGTTGCTGAAGAAAATGAAGAGCTTCTTGGATTTCGGTGACTAACTGCTGGTGAAATTCTAAATGTGTTTGCTGTGTTTCTTCCTCGAGCTTCTCTTCTTCTTCCAGAATGTGGGACTCCTGGCAGTCAGACAAAATTATAGCAGGCGCTGTGTCATGTAAATGCATTCATAAATTTACTCAGGTTCACTGTGAAAAATGTCTCATAACCATTCAGAATGCTATTCTTTTAATGCTTAGAATCATCTAATTTCCAGTGTAAATTTATGTATGACCACTTAACACATTTGTCTTTGCACTAAAACCATTATTTCAAATATTAATTTTCCCTCCCTGGTTTTTGCCTCCCTCATGATATATATGTGATAATAGTTGCATCCTGTCTCACCAGTCATTCCCAAGCAATGTATTCCCATCTTTCTTTGTACTAGGTACTGTTGAATTTGGTCCTATTTCTATTTCAAATAAGAACAATCTATCTCAAACATCCTGATTTCAGTAGGAGATAACTGTGGATGCCTAGAGAAGAGCAGAAAATGAGGCAAGTATACAGTTAGATTCCTGCAATACTCATCCCATTTGTGGGTGTCTACCTGAGAAAAAGTCAGTGTATTTTTGCCTAAGGCCTTTGAGAGAGTTTTCTGCCATGAACATATTTAATAGCACTCAGAGCCCATTTACACTTGTCATCTACAGCATCCTGTGGTTGTGTATTCAACAGTTTATCAACATATTTCTTAGTTTTGAACCTACTGTGTAATAGCTTTGCTTGATGCTCTCTTATTCTAGTATTAAAAACAAGAAATTAGAAACCAATGAACAATTGTTCTGTATTCAGATATTTTATGCCAGTTTTGAAACCTACAACCCACAAGACACTCCTTTTTTAGGCTGAAGAGCTGTAGTCTCTTGAGTTCCTTTGACCATCCTTGCCACCATTTTCTAGGCTTCTAGTTCTATTATCCGTGAGATGGGGAGGACGGCAGCGAGCAGAGCCATACACCATACTGAAGGTGCGAGTACAACCACAGATTTACGCAGTGACATTCATATGTGGTACGTAGCCTGCAAACATTTTCCCCCTTTGGCTGCCACTTTTATTTTCTTTTTAAATTTCCTTCTTCATTTTTTATGCAATGCTTCTTCATGAAATCAAGCACCATTGCAGTGTTTATTTTGTCTTCTGGTTGTTGTGCCACGACATTGAACTCAACTGCATTATGGTCACTGTTGCAAAGTGGGGTTTTTTGCAGCAATGGTTTTAAACCAGGCTTTGAGCACTGCCCTGGATCAGGCTAAGAGCTGTGTCTGATTTTGCTGTGCGCCTGACCAGCTGCTTCACAAAGAGTCATGATGCTGTCTTGGGGTCCAGAAGTTTAACTTGACTTCACTCCCCAGTCTATGTGTAGGAACCTCAATCTCCTCTACTATTTGGACCCAGAATTTCAAATGGATTGAGCTTCTGCATTACTTTCCTTGACAATTAACTTCTTTAACCCACTTTTACTCTATACGCTCTTTAGCACACAGCTGTACACACTCTCCAGCATGGCCTGTTCTTTCTTATGTGTACCCTGGTACTACAGTTTTCCACAGTCTTCTTTTGAGTCGCTGATGTCCCTCTTCTATCAATATTCTCATTTAAGGCTAAATAAAATGAAATTATTCTGGGGGATTCTATAGTATCTACATTACTTCTGGGAAATAGGAAATGCTAGTATGAAAAAAACCTGCTCTGCCCACATTCATCTGTGAAAAATAATGAAAACCCTATTAATGCTGGGTTATTCTGACATGTCTTTCTCAATAGCTCAGGCATGTGGTTTTAGTTTTGTTTTTTTTTAAGACAGTGGTAAGTCATAAAACAGTTTCTCTTTTTTTAAAAGACCCAATGTCATGTCATCATGACTCAGGTAGGCTTCTGTACTTCTGTTTTCCTGAATGAAACTTACATTTTATATGAAATTAACAGATTAATTCCCCCATAATGCTGTCTGCCAGTCTAAAATTGGCACAACCTCAAATTAAATTTAGCTAAAAATACTGTATCAGTAAAACTCTGGCTGAGGGTCTGTAAATCAACTCCTTATACATTAGCTGTAGTTTTGGAGGATCTTCCAAAATCCACATCCAGTCCCTGTTTCTCCTTTGGCAGCATGGATCTTATATATATTTTGAGGTATTTCCTTTCTTTTTAGCTGGCCTTGGAAAGAGGCTGTAATGGAGAGAAGCCAAAAGAACACTAATACCTGGGGACACTTGATTTTTGTTAGGGAACACAGTGATTGCATCAATTAAGGTCTCTGTGGGAGCTAAGTGACTGCATGGGAGAGAGTAGTGGAAAGCACATAAATACAAACAAGATTAATGCAGTCATATGTATTTATATTTTATTATTCAAGATCTTTACACTTAACAAGTACTAGTTCAACAGAAAAATAACCTGTGAAACTGGCAGCAGACAGAATTGAATTTCCTTATTCCTCTTCCAGGTGGGGAATTAGGGTTTGTATTACGTAAATAGGAATTAGAGGAACGCACAATATTATCTCAGCTAATTATGCAGGGAGAGAATGGAGCACAGAGCTACAGTGTGTCTGATGGGTTCAACCTATACATGCAGCAACACTGGGTTGGGCAGCAGCTAACACTGATGCCTGCTAGGAGGGTCCTCTGAGGGGGAAATCTGAAATCCAGTATTGTTCTAGGCAAGTATCCAACACAGGTAAGTATATTAACCAACAAAACCTAATATTAACCTGAGAGGTTAACCCTAAAACACATAGTCACCAACTAATTTGAGACTGACTGGTGGGACCAGTAAGCCTAAAAATCACTTCAATTTTCTCCTGTCTCCCAGAACTACAGGAGTCAGACCATTTGAAAGGAGGGCAGGGGAATGGACGCTGAGCCAGCTCAAGGACAGAGAAGAAAGAAAAACGGTGACAGTACAAAAGAATGTGCTAGGTCTTCTGGAGGAAAAAACTTCTTCGTATGACCCTCAAGTAAGGACTTTCCAAGTGCGTGTTAGGATCACTAGCAGAGTCAGTGGGAATTTCTCTCACCCTGAAACCGACTTGTGTAAAACTCCTTCCTTATACATATTGCCACGACTTACTTCAAATAGTATTTTCATATGAAATAACTAAATCAGTTTGCTATGATGACTTTCCCACTGAGGAAAGATGATACCTATCATATTGCAAATAGATAAAATACTAGGGAATTTAAAGTGTCTGCCCAGACTAAAATAGGTATACACTTAGCTACCTCCCTTGTTGAGAGTGGGTGCATTTTTTGACAGAGAGAATTCTCCTTTCTATTCAGAACTTTAACATTTTTATTTCTTGTGATCTCCTACAGCTACTTCCAACACCAGACGTCACAGTGCATGAGAAGGCTGGAAGGAAACCAGCAGAACCCTGTACCTACCACTGCTTTCTGTAGCTGCCACTGATCTTCATCTTGGCAGTGGGAGGAGCTCTTCTGCAGGACATGCTGCTCCCGCAGCTCCTGAAGCAAGCTCTTCTTCCTGGACATCCTCATGCGGGTCAGAGTAGCCATCCCAATGTTTCGGAGACTTACCCTTCTGAGTACTGAACTCAGCAGAAGCTTGTGTTTTTGCATTATATAGTTCACAGACCTGTAAAAAGGACCATTAAAAAAAAAAAAATCAACCAACTAAGCTGCTTGCTGATTTTGCAGGTTCCACAAAACAATTGCACAAAGATAACAAAATTGCTATTTACGCTATGTAACATTTTCCCATACAAAGCATGTCTTAGAATGCTTTTCAGTTATAAAGTATGGGTACCACAGTGACGGATTTCTAGTCTGGTCATGTCAAAGTTAAATTAACATAAAAATATGAAGAAAAGAGAAAAATAATATCTCTCATAGCTCACATCATTTATCTCATAATAAAAGGTGTTTTAATAGAAGATTTTAAATAAGATAATGAGAGAATGTAATGAGAGCTACAGGAAAGATATTTTAAGTTGTATGAAATGCAGGACAGCATGCCTTTGATTAGCAGTGGGGCACTGTGTGAAGAGACCTTGAAGAGGCTAGTGTTAGCCAACAGGGCAGACATGGCTGGAGGAAGTTTGTGGTGACTTTTAAAAAAGGAGAGCCAATTTTGAAGTTGATTCTGCACAAAGTGAATGAAAAACTATTAGAACTGTTTGCAGATTTGGATAAACTTGATATGCTTCAAGGTGGGTTTGTGTCTGAATCTAATTTGTATGTATGTGTAAGGCATCATGAGCCCTTTGTAAATACTAAAGTCTGGGGAAATGGAGAAGTCAGAGAAGGTGAAAAAACATGGTTGATTTGAAAAGTAGAGACAAAATAATGGAGTGCAATGGCAAAAATACCAATATTCCAGACACATAGGTCTTCAACTGATTCTTTGGTAATGAGAAGACCATGGTGAATTGATATCATTTGATATCTTAATCAAATCAAAAAAAGGCAGATAACAAAACTTTGGTTTTTGACAAGTATCTCCATTAAAGGGACTTTTAGCTGAACATAGGTAAGATAAAGCTAAAAGTTTCTTTGGTGAATACGGACAGAGAATGCAGAGGAGTCATTACTATGCAAAGATGTGGTCAGCTGCACTCTAATGGCAGAAAGCAAAGGTAAGGTAATGATGCTGGACTGAGCATTTTATCTTGAAGGACAGCCAAATCCAGTGTGACAAACAGTGTGCAAAGCGAGGCTGGTGCAACACTGGGAATCATTCACAAACACAGGAGCAGATATACAGAAGCATATCACCTGACAAATCACAGAAAACTTTACTGTTCACACTGACCAGGAGACATGATATCTGATGTTTTTGCTCCATCAATGCTAAACAGGGCAATTAATACTCATTCAGACAAAAACCTACAGTAACTGCCTCTTTGGCTGAAGAAGCGAAGAAGCTTTCCCCAATGGACTGTACATGTTTTTTTTATAGTGCATGCAGTTCTACAGCACTGCTTAGTGATAAAACCATACTTACTCATCACTGAGGCCTCCTAGTCTGCTTACGACACCTTGAATGATCTTCTCTTGTTTCTCAGACAGATGTTTTTGTATTACAGCAGACAGGGCATACTCCTTTAGCCATAGCTAAAAGCAGGGAAAAGAGTTACAATTGTAAGATACTTTGATTTCAGTCATTCTAACATTATATTATGAATCAGCATTATTTTTCATTAATAGTGCTACAGACAATCAATCCTCCCTTTGAAATATCAAATTCATACTTACTTGCAATTATTCTACTTAAGAATATTTTTCTCAATGCTCAAAGTCTGACCCAAAGCTCACTGAAAAGAATATGAGCCTTTGCACTGATTTGGATCAGTTCTGAGCTGTCTCCTACAAATTTTCTAGTTTCTGCAAACAGAGGACCAAGGGAAAAAGAACAATGACACACAAAATATTGCATTGACTCTTATTAGCATGTTCCAGTGGGCTTTTTGTTTGATTCTTTTTCCCTAGTAGAGAAGGTAGGTTTTATTTTCACTGAACAAAATAAAGATAACATCTTCCATCATACTTTTGTATATAGTAAACAGTGCTGTCTAATAGTTAGAAATGGAGATTGGGTGATTAGGTGCATGGATTATAAGTATACAGCTCCTTCAGGGTGATATGTAGATCAGAGAATTTTTAATCTCTACAGGTTTTGATGGATTTTCCTTTAGACTGTAAATTTTTGGAGATACAGACTTTGATTTTGTTTAGTGTATTACCAGCATTTAATGACTAATAAGCCATAAATGAAATGACCGTGAGGCCTAAACTCTATTAGTGTGAGGTGAAGAGTATATTTTAGGCTATATTGGCAGTTGGATAAATGCAGGCTGCTTGCAGACATAAGCAGAGCCCTAAATTACATATAATACTCAGGCTCTCTGACAGTTTCACTTCATATTCTAGCCTCATTGGGACTAAATTTTCTGCTATAGTAGATAGCAAGACTGCACTAGATCAATATATCTCATCTCCTAGCAAAGAATTAGATGTGTAAGATGCAATCTCTGCTAGTATTAGGAGTGTTACTGGGCTTTCATATTTGTTAGTCTTTTCCTTGGGAAGGAGTGATCTGTGTGGGAGAGAGACTTTATCTGTGAACGCAGAATGACTTCCCCCAGGAGGTACCGAACATCAGAAACCACATCATCAGCCACTTGTAAAAGCTAAGTGTATTTATTTCTTTGATAGAGCATTCTCTTTAGTATACACAGCAACACATACATTGACCCCCCTCTGCCCAGAAAACCTTGCCAAAACACACGCTTCTGAGCCGGATGCCTAGGGAAGGATGGGCGAGCAGTGAGCCCGTGACGGACAGAAGGAGTTCAGCCGAGCTGGGGAAGCAGCGTGGGGAGGAGGGTCCGTATGGCCCTGGGGAGCCCGGCAGGTCTCCCGGCCAGAGCTGCAAGTCGGAGCCGTGCAGCCGGACCTCCGTGCTGACGTGTCCGGGCGATGCTGCGAACCACAGACTGCGGGGGAGCGCAGCATCTGACACCCCAAGGGTCAGATTAAGGGTGGACAAGTGTCCAGGTTATCATCATGGCAGGTGCCAGCACACGCCTGAGGCAATAACTACCGCAGCATTTCTCTTCAGCAGCTCTGTTTGTGGATACCGTTTCCTAGTGTTTCACACCTCCGCATATGCCTAGTTTACCAAGCCCATCCATTGTAGGGGGTATTGTAATGGCTCTTTCAGCAGTTAAAGAAGGAGGGCTGCAAATGACCTTTTACTTTGCAGAAGGATATTTTCAATGACAGACTGCTTGTGGCTCAGTTGTGGCTTCCCATCATTTTTCAGAGACTTGCTTATTAATTGAGAAGTTGTTCTTAAAGTACCTATCTGCCCATGTACTCTCAAACAGCATGCAGATTAAATCTGATGTAGATTGCCGAGATAGGGAAGACAGGAGAGTTTTCTTTGATTTATAATTGTAATTGCAAATGTTAGAATATTGCAGCCAAGAAACAAAACACTGCTGCTGCTATCAGTATATCCTGTCCAAAAAGGCACTCAGAATGGTAACAGAGACAGGGATTGCCGTACCTGTTTACTTCTTATTGTTTATTAAGAAATAACATCGTTCTGTAATGGTGAACACTGACTTTCTTTTAAAGGCAAAGAATGAGTCATTTTCACTGAGAGTACATCTAACACAAGCTGTATGCAAAATATAAAAAAGGTCTCTTGACCCCTCTGAGACCAATGGGAAGCTTATAATGCAATATAGAATCACCCCTGGCACACCGTTATTAAACTGAACAGTGGAAATGTATCAGCCATTTAAATAATAACAGAACAAATTTAGAGGAAAGAAAGGCGATTACTATGCATTTAAGAGGAGGTGATAAATAAGGAAGCTTTAGATTTAGACCAAATAGTAAACTACTGTTTTGTCTCAGAAAGACCATTAGGAAGATGATCAAGATGGCAAGGATAAAATGGGAATAGGAACAGAATATTGTATGTTTTATTGGTATTGACACTTCAGCTGCTCACTAGGATGGACTAGGAAGGGCTGGACATTTTCCACCCCCAAAATACTAGAAGAACTCAAACATACAAACATAAATGCAGCATCAAAGATTCTCCGTGAATCTTAATTTGAGGCTGGTGGCATATGGCTGAAAAATAGCAAAAAGGGACAGCTATTTCATCAAACCAGGGGAAAAGGTCAGCCTTTGAGCCGCACTGATCTTCCACCACTGGGCCAAGTTGCCTGGGGCCTTTTAAAGCTTTTCCTTTTCTTGGGGATGGTCCTACACTGCTGGGAGACTCAACACCATTAAGGGAAGATGGGGCTTCCCCCCATTACATTATACAGAGTCCTATATATATTTCATAGTTTTGCCTCTCCACCTTCCTGCCAAAGGTGCTGGGAGCACTGGGAGAAGAATCAAAGAGGCTGAGAGAGGCCACCAGAAAGTCTGCATCTTCAGTCAGACTGGGCTGCCTGAAGAGGAACTGTGTTGTACCTAAATTACAAGCTCTCTTGATGCAGCATCCCACATCACTTTCTTGTTCATCTCAGCACTTGTCCAGTATAATGTCACCAAATATTGCTCAATACTGCCAGATCAGTACAAACAGGATTGAGAAAATGACTCTGTTCTGCACTCGGTGACTGGAATGGAGCATGGGATCTCTGATTCCTCGCCTGCTTTTAACCGTTAAAATCAGGGACAAAATCATTGCCAGTGGGAGAGTGTTTGGGCTGGAAGACATGGAACTCCAAGGAGCGTTAGGCTACTTGAAGAGTTATTCCAATCACCATGAAAAAACAAAACTCTATGGAAGTGACAGAAAGCAGTAAAAAGCACACCACGTCAGAATTGATAAGCAGATGCTGACTGACCTCCGTGGGTGTCAAGCAATGATGTGGGTATGGATGGAAATCTCCTCACCTCCCTGTGTCTCTGCACATTGCTTGGTGTCTGGTTTCCTGGCAACAAGTCAATTATAAGATCTTCTGGAGCATAGCTAACACTGAGTATTAATCTTTGGCAGTAAAGGTTTTGAGTATACCTTTGGTAAGTAATGGAAACCTTTTTTTTATTAAACCCAGGTAAGCTCACTCTTTCTGCAACTCTCAGTTTGACACTTTTAGCACAGATTCTTTCAGGAAATCGAAGGAAAGCAATTTTGCTCTAACAGTCTGTAGATGGTGTATGACGCATGCTGAATGCCAAGTAAGTACGCTAAGCAAGTGCAGCACTTTGCCCCGTGTAACTAGCGCACAGACATGAATGCTGTTCTAGAGAAATCATGAGACCGCTAAGATTTAACCAAATAACAAGATCAAAAAGTTTTAAGAAACTCCCATGGGCTCACAAAGGGCTTGATCCAGCCTCTGGTGCAATCAAGAGGTAAAAAAAAAAAAAAAACTGACTTAAATACAGCTATCACGATTTACACCAGCTGAGGATCTGTTGCCCTTGCAAGTGGAGGGAAGGGTGGCGAAGGAGGGTGTCCGCATGATCACTAGATTTATTCCTATTTGCACCACTCATATCCTCAAGCTTGTAAGGCAAAGTGAAATAAGAAACAGAGTTTTTCTTTTCCAGCATAAAATAGATTCTGTTCCCTCAAAGGACCTCATATCCCAGACGTGTTTAAAATGCTAGGAATGATAAAACAAATACACCTCAGGTTAATGGGAAAAATGTCTTTGTGAGTCACCTTGGTAAGCACACTTAAATACCCTGGTGAAAAGCTTTCTGGTGTTAGACAGTCTTCCCAGTTCTGTAGAGCAGATGACTATGTAACTCTTAGTGCAGCATGTTTATCAAAGGGCAAATGAGAGACATATCTACTATAGGAAAATGCCTGGTAAATTAAAAGGCCTGTCGATATGAATGTAGATTTATGGACTCTTCTGTCATACTCAGCACTGTAACATCTGCAGGATCTCCCAAATGACTTGAACACCCATCACAACTGTTTAATCTCTTTTCTCCTTCTTTCCCAAAGGGGGGAAACCAAGTTGTCCTTTTTGTAGGGTACAAGTGCCTCTTCATTGTTTAAATATACATGCTGCTGGGTTTATACTAGGGAAGGTCCAAGAAAAGCACTTTGCATCTGAATGTAAGATGCTGAGCTGTGTGATATTTTTCAGACTTGTTTATACAGGAAAATCTCCAGCCTAGCTGGAATAGCTATCCCTCTGCATGCTCTCTTTGGAGATACAGCAGACTTTTTTCTAGTTTAGTTCAAGCTACTTCTAAAAAGCCACATGCTAAAGTGGAAAAGCCACTCAAACTCATGCAAAGAATATCATCTTGAGGAATCATATGTTTTCCCATAAAGAGGTCTCCTCTAAAAATTTATTCCACAGAATCAGTCACCCTTAGGAAAGCTCTGTCTGCTGTTCAGGCAATTTTTATGTGGAATAAGGCCCAACTGCAGGTGCTGGTGACCCAGAGAACAAAGTGGCTGTTCTGTCATTGCTCAGTGAATATCTCATTTGATAGCTCAGTAATTATTGTTAATGATGTCAGCAAACCCTTTATTTTTTTTTCTTCAGCCTGAAAGCCATCTACTTTATATTATGAATGCTAAGACATACTGAAAGTGATGGAAAGTCAGCCTTCTAATTTAAATATCCTATGCTTGGGCATGACTTGAACACTGGAATTCATGTACAATGAATTGACTCAACTCCATCAACCTTTCCCTTGAAAAACTCCATTTACTCCATATATTTCAGCACACACTTGAAATTTGGGAAGGGCATACCTTTGTATAGGAAAGGTCTTTCTTTACTAAGCCATATAAGCCGTGTTAATAAAGCAGTGTTAAAGCAGTGTTAATAAAGAGACAGCATTTCATGGATAAATTGAAGGTTTATTTGAGTTCCTGCCTAATGCTAAAGATACCCGCCCCTGAATTTATTGTTGCTTTTCTCCTCCAGTCTCAATGCCCCCTATGCTGGGCACAGACAGAACAGAAGAGCAGGCTGCGTGTTTCAGCACCTTCTCAGAGTAACCATCAGTTTTATACAACATGTGTATCATGTATTTGCACTTAATATAGTATTAGGCATTAGACACACGTAAGAGGTATTGATTATTGTAAGGCCTCCTGTCCTGTAAACTGTATTCATATGTAGCATTTTTACTTGCTGTGAACAAACCAACTGAAGTTTTTTTTGACCTGTGTGTGTTTCTGTAGATGCTCAAGGGTTAAGGACATTGTGGAATCAGACACAAGCCTTCCCAAAAAAAGTTTCTGTGCTCGCAAAGCTGTCAAACACTGTGGACAGATGTTCAGTAATTACTCTTTGACTCTTCTGTGCAAGCCTACATGCACAGCATATATATTCACTCCATACTGCAGTTTGAACTGCCCATCCTGAGGCTGGACCTGAATGGACAATATATTTGCATACAAAATATTCCCCACAGATAAACAGCTTGATAATTTCTTCCCATATTGCTGTTTTCAGAAACAGGGATACCAGAACGCGATACTGGTCATACCTTTTTCTCTTGCAGCAGCTGTTCCTGGAAAAGCTTCCAGCGTCTCTGGCGGTAGACGTCCCATTTCTCCAGCTGAGGGACCAAATTCTCCTGCCATTCCTCTTTCAGAAGTTCACATTCTCTTACAGAGAGGCCGGTCACAACGGGGAGGGTCTGAAGAAACAGCTCCTTTACCAACTCCGCTAAAGCGTGGGAAGCTTTAGAGTACAGTTCCTAACAGCAGGACAAGGAAGGACAGAGTGACACAGGTAAGAATGTGGAAACCCCAGGCTCTTTGGAGCTGTCTGTCTGCATGTCCATGTCTCAGTTAACACACTTAGCCACTGACCTCCAGAGCTGCAAGCCAATGCCACTAATGCTTGAGCTAAAAAGAACAGATTTTGTAGATGGAGCCTGCAACAACTTAAATGTTCTGGTTTAAGGCACACAAGAGTTATTTATAATGCAGTAGTTGCATTATAGTTACAGTTATAATGCAAGTAGTTGCATTATAGTTGCGTATTGCAGTATGAGATCTAGAATCTTAACTGTTGCCCACATGCTACTGCAATACAAATGATTTCTTGTTTTACTGGCTATGGTGATGTGCTATAAAAGCCCCACTTGTTTTGAATGTTACTGTGGAAACAATCCTGCACAGCACAACATCTCATAGACATATTTTAGAAGGTACTGATACAAAACGAATGAAGGCAAGAGATAAAGAAGAGTTAAAAGGGACAGTATGGCATTTAGTTAGACAACATTGACACTAGTCAATTGTTCAAATTCATCCTGATGTGGAGCAGGTGCAAGGCTAGGAAAACAAATATTTTCTGGTGTTGTTATTAAACTAATCCCATATGAATGATTTTCAATTGCTGAGGCTGTTTCACTTGCAAGAAGTGTTTGGGTGATTTAGTCATATGGCATCCAAGCTACTAAGTCTTTTCAAAACACATAATTTCACTGTCAAATACATAGTGATGATGTGAGCTATGTTTGCAAACTTGCTAGAAACTTGTGATCAACCCTGAGGAGAATGACTGAGTGCAGGTAGCTTTCCCTAGAGGAAGAGAGAAAACAAAGACACCTTGGAAAGGTCACAGACACTGCGACGCTCCAGCAGTATGAAGAGCTATTTTTGTGCAAGTTCCACATGTTCTTACCAATCCAAAAAGCTTTATTGCCTGCCTGTTTTTGCTTTTATTGTAAATCACCGTTAGCCTTCTGGAAAACACTTCAATTTATTTCTTTTCCTTTAAAATATAGCTAATACTTTTAAAACTTTTTTCAGCATTTCTGTTGCAAAAACAAGTAAGTCAAGTCTTTCTAGCTGTTGTCTTCCCTTAAATATGGGTTTAATCATAATCTCTTAAGTAATGAAAAACCAGACTCCCTCTATAGAAACACAGACATATTTATCTAAATGTCAAAAACATTTGCCTGCCACTCATGCACATGAAAAGTTTCAGTGGAGTTGTCTGTCGTTTGGAGACACGCTGGTACAACAAACTTGTAAGAGCCCATTCTAAATCCTATATATGGTATCATAAAAAACACAATAAAACAACAAAGAAAAAAAGAAGTTTAATTTGCAAAGTCAAGGTCTCAGAAATAATGAGTGAGCAGAATTTAGGCTGCATGTGAATTCTTGGCCCTGTGCATGACTGCATAATGATAAATTTTGGGATCCTGTACTATTTCCACAGCACCTTTCTCCTATTCAGTGTTTAGGATTATCAGTACTCACTGAATGGGTAGATATTTTTGTCTTTATTCTGTATGTAGCCTCATGTCTCATTTATTGTAAAATATCCAAGCTGTGCACTGAATACAAAATTATTATTCTCCTCCTGGGATCACTCTAGGATGCTAATCACCATATTAATGAGCTGTTTCACTAACAATAGTTTACCTTAACAGCTCCCTGCACTAACCCCATTTTATGAATAAAATCAAGACACGACACTATCAAAGGTGTTCACTACACCTGCAAGATGAGGCGTCTTGATCTTTTTTCCACTCTTAGCTGTTTAAAGCATGCAACATTTTCAGAACACAGCTCTCACTGATTTTGTTTAATCTCAAAGTGTTCTGAATGCTTGTATATTGGGCTACAGGTTTCTGAATTTAGACACTGGGCATGAGTATCAGAATTCTGGCAGCACTGGAACAGGGCAGTGGAAGGACAACGTAAGGGACCATACTGCAACTAAACTAAATACAGTTTTATGGGAAATTACAGTCCAAAGAATTTCTGACATCTGCCCACAAGTGCATCCTATGCAGCAACTGACTATAGTTACTTCAGCTCTGCTAAACTTTCCCCAGATGAAATAACTAGACTAGATGTTGGGAAACACTGAAAAGTGGAATGAAACCTGCTACTCCATTCAGGAGCAGGTTATCGGCTGAGAGATGCCCCAGAGGGCATAGGAGTATTCTCAGACCTGACTGTACATATCAGAGCACAGACAATTCGCAATGCAGGTTTATTCTGTGCTGAAGAAAGGATCTCCCCCACTCCTTTATTATTATAGTTACCAGTTCGTGTTACAAGAGGCAGGACTTATACTATCTTAATAATCCGTGGACCTGTGGACCTGGCTTAGCTTGCCAACACCAATGCAAAGTGGTTTGTTTGAAATCTCTCTTCTGCTGCTATTTTTCTACCTTAAATCTCAAGTCTCCAAATTGTAGGCTTTAGCATAAGCTCAAAGATCCCATGAATCTAATCTCAGTATCCCATACAACATTTAAACAAGTATAATTGTATCTCCTCTAAACCATCTTTCTCTGAGCTTTTCTAGCCTTTCAAGGCAAGCTAATTCTCCTGCCTTTACTCAGTTTTAAGATACAAGAAATTCTCTTGGGTCTAAAATAGTTCAGAGGCAGCACAGAAGAGTCCGTGGCCATTTCTATTGCAAACTCAAAAGATCTCAGGCAGGGAGTCAAAGGGCTGATTCTTAAAGAAATAGTTCCCATTATGGCAACTATATCACTTTGTAACACATCTTGCTGCAGCCTGACGGCATTTCTTTGGTGTGCTGACGGCCCTGTGTTATTATTTACTAGGAAATCTTCTGCACAGAACATAAAGAAGGTATTTTGTTACTTGTTGGCATGCCATTTTGTTTAAAGACCACAGCATTCTGCTTGCATTCCCTGCAGCTTCAAATTGTTTTGAATACTTTGGCACTTCCACTGTTGGTGCATAGTTACCCAAGAAAAATGTGACTAGGTCCTCATCCCACATAATTACATAACTACATAACCTCACAAGTGTGATGGACGTAGTGATCTTTAGATCTTCACATTGAAGATGCTTAACTTTGTTGGTGAAGTACTTCATGGCTTTCTGCTGAAAGTGGTGTGAAAGGACAAGAAAGTCAGATTAGTGGTATCAACAGTCCCCAAGCTTCTTTTTCTCTAGAAATGAAAATGCTGGGTGCATAAATGGCTGTCCATTTACGCAGTCCTCCATTATGGCCGGACTAAGCAGTAAGTATTTTTCATTTCTTGCATGACGAAAACCAGCATGCAAGAAGCAGGAGGACCATTCTGGTGCTGCACCCTCAGACAGAGTGCTACTTAACTGTACTGTCCACTCTAAATTCTGCTACAAATTCTGTTCTGCGTAGGGTACAGATCCTGTACTTATTTGTCTCAAGTGTAGTCCATGATCACAAAATAAAACATCATCAGTGAGGGCCATGAAACTACTTACTAACTGTTCGTCAGCGTTCAAGGAACAATTGGTCACTGGCTTCTTTAATCTGAACACTTAACCATGTGGACATTAGCTCCGACGCAGTCCTTGCAGCTCAGACCCTACCACGATAGTATGTTCTACACAAAGAACTATACCACAAATATAGTATGATGTACACTGTTTAATGCAGAGCTTGTAGAAATGTAGTAGAATGGCCTTGTAGAATATGGTAAGGGTAAAGGTAAGACTAGATTTAGGAAAAAAATGCAAATGTGATTGAATTCTACAGGTGTGATTCAAGCTGGCAAAATAGTTTGAAATTATCTGTGCTGTAAGGGAAGTATGAAACAGCAACAGAGTCAGGCTGCGAATGGGGACAGTGCACAACATATTATAAAGTTTATTGTCTACAGGAGAAAAAAAAGAACCATTAAGAAATCCTACTGCTTCCAATATCTTATTTTTGGACTAGAAGCCCTACAAAATAGTTCCTATAAACTTCCTGATATGCCATCTTCTTGCTTTCAGAACTTTTACTAAATGCAATTTATTCAAATTGATTCTATTAATAGGATTGCTGATTGCAATGCTGAATGAACCTGTCTGCAGTATCTGACAGTCAATCTTAAACCTTTTCAAAAAATCTCCAGAGAAACTCATCAAGCATAAAGAAATACCACAGGGTATGTGCAGAAATAAAATGGGCTCAGATTTAAATGCTGAGTGCATCTGAATTTCAAACGAGGCAATAAATATATAATTTTGTGAAAAACCAGGGGAAATACACAGCTTATCAGACTTCACTACAAAACAAAAGAATATTAATGCTTTTCCCCTCCCCATTTCAAATGATTAGAAGGTTCCTACATGTAGATGAAAATAAAATGAATAATGAAATTATGAAGCAGGAAAACATATTTAGAAAGGTTGGTTGGTTGTACTGTAAGCTAAATGCCAAGAGATTCATCCCACAAACTTTACTGTATCTGATTAAGGGCAGGAACTCAATACACAGATCATACATCCCATGGATACTGCAAGCTTTCTTGGACAACACTGGCCAATAGAAGATACTTTGCATTATCAACTCAGGCTGAATTGGGAAAAGTTTGATGCATAGCCTTCTGCCTCTCCTCCATGTGAAGAATATTGGAATGTTAATTGCTAAAATGCATCCAGTACCCTACCAGTGAAACACAGTGCCTTGCTACTAGGCAGTTGATACTGAAGTCATCCTTTGTGCAAGCTAATCAATAAAATAAAAGTATTTAATTTACATGCATTAAAAATGAGAGTTCACTGAAATTCCAGTTTTGCCACCTCATTGGTCCTTGATTTATTCAGAAGGCAGGTTCAACCTTCTCTTTTGAACTCCCCATCCTTTTTTAAAAATATCCCTTCGCAGATAAGGTTATGGGCTACACTAGATCTAACTATTAACAAATTCTGAATCCATGTAGAGGTTTCCCTATGCAATAAGGCAGGAAGCAAACTTCAGAATGAAGCCTATCCATATCGAGTATCTTGTATTTCACATCAACACATCCATACATCCACAGTGACTCTTTGTAAAAACATGCAAATGAGCTGAATTTCTGCAGCTTACTGCCAACTCTTGATCAAGGCCAGACATGTAGGTAATCAGTCACTTTGGGCATACAGAAGGAGCCAGGTTGTTTGGTGATAAGATAGGAAAGGCCAAAGAAGGATACTGGGCCTTCTAGCAAGGTGTGGCATGCAACTGCAAAATCATAAACTTTGTAGAAGCTTTAGCAGTGGCTAACGCAGGAAAACTTTAGATATGATTGTAGCAATATTACAGAAATGTGTCACAGAACTGTAACAGAATATGCAAACATAGTGGTAAAGATCTCAAAGCTTTAATTGAAATGAACAGACAGCATTTGATCAGTATTAAAAAACAGAATTAGACCGAGCTCGCCTGCTAAGAGGTCACAAACTTAATCTATTAGATCACAGTGTCTTTCAACCTTGTAGGTTAAATTTTCAAAAGTGGCCTTTAGAATTGGGGGGGGGTCTCTTGAGTGTGGTCTTTCACCTGAGACAAGCTGTGGGTGATTCATCTTGAAAACCAGCTAGCTCTGGATACCCACAAATGTAGTCCAGTCTACACAAAACATCCCTAAGCATCTCATGTTAATGAGGTTACCTAAGGCAAGGAATGAAAGAATAAGTGTCTAAGAACCTGTACTTCATATTTTGACAAAATTAAGTTTTCCCTTTTTATTAACTGAGGAAAAAAATCAAACACTTTACCTCAACCTCACATTCATGTTTACCCATTCATAAAATGTTTATTGCCTTGCCTGCTGATAATATTCATTAGTTAATACCTATTAATCTAAATTCCTGTGCATTTCTATGTCCTGTCAAGTCAAATGTAATAACATTCTGTTGAAGTGCTATCAGCAGACAGGAATTATAAATGACAGTAAATTGTGTGTTTTCATGCTTTTGATGTTAAGGTTGAGGAAGAATAATTATCTTACCAGTGACTATGTAATTCTCAGCTGTTAACTGATTTCTTTTTGTGTAACCTGCACGTGTGTTTTCTTAATAATGAATTGTTAACCACCAACCTCTTTTCACACTCTCCTTTCCCTGCTGAAACAAGCAAGTAGTTCACAAAAGAAAGGAGAAAGAAAAGATTAAAGGCTAGGTAACATCCAATATGCTAAAGTTGAAACAGACTTGTAAGGAGTTAGTCCTTAATCTTTTTAAGAGATCACAAGAAACAGAAGAGGACATAATTGGGGGAGGAGGGTACTTTTACTGCCATGTAAAAACAAATTACAGTAAAAACACTGTAATTCAAAAACTACCAAAAGCAATGCAAAACTGTTATTGCAACGCAATATCCCTTGTGTACGGGACAACTCTAAAGATTTTCGTTTATGAAAATATTAGGCTGAGCTTTCAATTACCTCTTATATTACTCCTCCTTCAGTTATGAGTTAGTGTGAGAGTCAAAATCACTTGCACCCATTGCTCAACTTGCACTTCAAAAATAGCTTTAGTTGTGGCTAACAGAGGGAAAAATTAGCTACGACTGTAGCAATATTATGGAAAAGTTTTACAGAACTGTTACTGAATGTACCAACATAGTGGTAGAGATAAAGACCTCAGAGCTTTGATTGAAATGAACAGATCAAATTTAATCAATGTCAAAAAGCAGAATTAGACCAAGCTTGCCTGGTAAGAGGTCAAAAATCTAGACAGACTGGACACAGACTATTCACCTATAATGCAGTATTTTAACCCACTAGTATGTCTGAAAAGTCTACACTATCCTCCAAATATAAACTCATACATTCACTTCAGGCATCAAGAGATTACATTGATCTTGGTTAAATCATTTTAATTGATTTATTCATGTATACACAAAACAAACTTATTCAATTATTATTTTCACAGTCAGCCTCCAGATCATTGCATTTTTATATATTTATTCACCAATTTGGATAATTATTTGATGTACTATAGCACTACAGGCTACAGTAGTACTAGAGGGTTGTATAAATCTGTCTTGGTGAACTTATGAACTATTTATAAGATGCAAAAAATGGAAAAAAAAATAAGCAGAGGAATTTGAGAAAAGCTTAGAAGAACACAGTGAAAACAAGATAAGAATGGTCTCCCGCAGGTGAGTGGCAATCACAGTGAAGTGACATCTCTTCTTTCAGACCCCAGGATATTCACTGGTCCCCTATTTTGTCACATGGTGACCTTTTCCTGATACTATCCCTTGCACTGAGGTTATCTCTCTACTTTTGCATGTATTTGAGTCCATCAGGTTTGCTTCTCTGTTTGCTTATACCAAGACAAACCAAGATAAATCTGCTGAAATAAATCAAGCCATACTAGTGTACAACTGAAGGAGAAAAGGAGGTCTGAAACATTTTATTAAGTATATTTGGACAACCTAAAGCTGAAAGGCCAAATCCATTTCTAGTTTATTAAAGAAAATTAAGGCTTTGGTGACCTGCTTTTAAACTACAACCAACCAGCATTTTAGTGGCTGTGATAATGTAAATACATTAAATATACAATGTATTATATACACACATATAATGCATATATACAACATACATTATATATATAATGTATACAGATTATTATATACAATACACCCCTCATTGCATTGTCCTTGAAAGAGTTAATAAAAGGTCTAATCATCTCCCTCAGCTGTACTAAAGGAAAAAACTACCTAGAAACAGGTGCTATAAACAATTGCAGGTCAAGTAGAATAAAGGGGTAATTACAGAGTTGATAAAGGTGTTTAAAAGTGGTGTCGGAAAGGTAGAGTGAAGGATGCATAGTAGAAAAAATGGTTTTGGGAGTGCTGAGGTGGGTCTTGGAGAAGAAGGTACATCTGAGTCTTGCTACATCCCTTTCTCTTGGTGGGGGAAAAAGGTCCAATGGCTTTTTGAATATAGTAGTTAAGGACCATGAAGTTAGGGCTGTGGCTGGGCATTTGAGCTTCTGCAGTTGGTGGAGTGAATTTGACCAAGTTCAGTTTTTTGAGAGCTTTGTGCCTTTGCTGGGTAAAGCAAAGGGCGGCTCTGCTTGTGCTTGCAGAGAGATGTTACAGGTACAGACCTGCTGAGTGTCGAAGGCAGCGAACTTATCGCAAGGGGCACAACAAAACAGCAGTATTAGGCTGTCTCCTTTGAGGATTTACTCAGGTTTAAGTAATCCACAGTACAAGTTTAGGTACAGTACTTAAATGGGGATGGGTGATTTAGAAAGTTAATATGGGAAGGAGGCACCTGTGTGCTCTAAGGCAGCTGGTTTGAAAGAGTCTGGTAACTGAAGATATATCTTAGAAAGTGACTTAATTCTATATAACTGGATATTATGCACTGGTCTAAAACATCTGGTGCTGTTACAGTGCACAAACCTATTGGATGTTACACCAAATGGTCTTGTGTCTGAGCCAATACAGATGTTCTTCTGTAGGATACTGGTGTTTACCTGATAATTTGCAATATTGACAGAGCTCCTAGGACTTCATAAAAATCATAAAAGTAACTTAAGGAAATAGAGGGCTTGGATGTGTTTAAAAACATGATTCAGGTTCTAATGCCATTAATCTGAATGGTGTGCTGTGATTCATTTGAATTCTGTGGGTTTCTAATTAAAGTCAGGATGGCAACTTGTAGACAGGCAGGAATTTGTCTGGGACACTAAAACCTATAGGTGTGGGACAAAACTAGATTGCTCAGTCCAGATGAAATGTGTCATAGATTGCCTTTAATCCTGTGCCTGTAGACGGTATAAAAGTCTGTAATAACTTCTACTTGGTAGGGCATATGGAATATTGTTGCTTAAGTCTTGGTTACGGAGAAACTATGATTTAGACAACATTTCATCTCCTCTTGGTTTTGGGTAATTAGCTCCTAGAAAGACATCTCACTTTTATTCCCCTTAAATCCAAGGGACATTTAACTTGTGGAAAGGAGAGAAAAAAAAAAAAAAGCATAATCACTTTGTGCAGTCTTGCCAGGCTAATTTTCATTTGCAACATAATGAAAATTGCTTAACTCTAAATATTTTGCTACTTCTAGTTCCTCCCTCTCTCTGTTTATGAAAGTATGAACATATCTTTTTGAAACTGTCTTGCTGTCTATCTCTGGATGTCTTGTGGACCATAGGGTGGGGAATATTTATCTAAATATCTGAGTAGTATGCTAGAGTGACTACAGAGTTTCATTCAACTCAGTAATATTGCTAGGCTTCCGTTTCTAGTGAAATGGTAAACAGCAACTTAACAGAATTCTCTACATATTAACTGAAAAGGGCTTTTTCTTGCCTTCTAACCTCTTTAGCAATATATACTTGCACGTAGGAAAACACGGAGATTAACTAAACAGCAGAACGCTTAGCCAAATCTTTCAATTATCCTCTTCCTTGCCCAGATCAGCTTGCTCTACAAACTAGCTGGTTCACTGCAGGGCTCTGGCAGCACAGTACCAAACATCGCCTTGGGAGGGTTGCTGGTACCTGCCAGCTGCTCTAATGTTGGCTTGCTCAGGTCTACCTGAGCTGCAGTCGCACCTCTGCCCACAGTGTGGAGCATCTTCTCCCTTTCCCATGGGTATCTTGCTTTCACTACTGGTAGCAGAAGCTTCTCCCTAGCAGAACTTGGGGAAACCAAGTGAAGAGGTGCAGCCCTGCTGTCCAGGGAAAGGTTCCTGTTTTTCCACGGTGCACTTTCCCTCCGAAAGCATGGTGGAGCAGAGGGAGAAGCAATGGCACTGTGACTGAGATGCAATTCTTTCCCTTAGTGGCAAATCTACTTTTGTTTCTGTGCTTCAGGTAATGGACAAAATTTATAACTACTGCACTTCTTCCCTCAGCTGTGGAAGTCAGAATAGCCCTACTTCTCTAAAGTGGGGCTATGCTGACTTGTACTTTCTCTTCTTTCTAGCTTGTGCTGCTTACAAGATATATGCAAAAGCAATTTGTTCTTCTAAAACGGTCTGAGGTATCTGTATTCAGGGCTAAAAGGAGAAAGTGCAGTTGTTCACTGTGTTAAATATCACAATAAAAAAATGGTTTATTGTAAAAACAGGTGGAAGTTAAGATTTGTGGACTCTCATCCATTAGATGCCAGTTGGATCACAGAATTTGCCATTTTTCATGTTTGCCAGGGTTTGTATGGGTATAGGAATAAGGAAGCAGTTGTAATATGGAATATAATGGCTTAGAGCTGGGTAAATTGGCAGAGTTCAAGTCTGTGCAACTTTCTCAGAAACTTGGCAGATCTAGAAACACTTAATTCATCCACACCAGTTTTTCTTCAATAGAAAAGAAAGCTTAGCTAAACATTGCTGAAAGAAATAGGATTTTCAGTCTGGTCTTAGTGTCAGTAAAGCAAAGTACACAATAAAAGAAAGCAATATAATTTCACAAATGAAGTGGAGCTGTGCAGGGCAAACAATTGCTTGGTCTCCACAGGCTTCCTGTGAAATGAGGAAAGGGGTAGAGAAGAACTCGGTAACTCCAGAGAATGGACTGTGTGCACCAATATCAGCAAGCATGTTGACTTTTCCTAAACTAAATAGCTTTGTACAAAATCTCAGATTCACAAGCATAGCCCTCTAAGCAAATTCCACTTCTCTCTAAAGCAGTAGTTTTCTCAGACACTCAGTTGCCTGCAGTAGTACATAAAACTACTTTAAAACTATTTCTTCTAAAGATGGTGACTCCAGTCTGTTTTTTTTTTCCTCCAGTTGAGTTTGAAAAAGTGCAAAACTTCTTATAAAGCAAAATAAATGCACTATCAAGCTACTTCTGCTAATTAAGACTGTGGGTATCTTATCCTGAGGTGATGGGGACTGCAAGTTTCCACAACATCCAATCTGGCCATAATTAATCATAACAAAGATCCTGTTGAGCTGAAAGTGATTAGTTCCAGCCTAATTAAAGGTCACTGCTGGCTACAGCTTTGTTCTTCATCAGATAGACCATTTATCTTATTTCTTTTGTGTGCACACAGAAAATAGTTAATTGAAGATGATGCAAAAGCATGAAGCCTCTATATATTTTCCAAATCAGTAAGATTAAGTGTAAAAATATTACTTTAACAAAGATCTGAACTTATTTCAGGGAACTGAGCACTGTCAAAACAATTTCCCTGAGAGGAGATGAGAACTACTTTTAGAGATGTAGTGAAGTCAGCCAAGAATAGTATCATCCTACATGGTGCGGAAGAGATAATTATGGTACATAAACGAAACTTTTTATCCTGGTAGTAATGCCAGACATAGTATGCTGTCAACATTACTGCAGCCTCATCAGCCACCTAGGCAGCATGTTTTGGCAGATCACATGGACGCTTTCTGACTAATGCAAAGTTAAGAAACACTGTGTATTGGCAAGATAATGGAGAAGGCAAGCTATATGGAAGACTGTCCTTCTGTCTATATCTACTGGTTTGCCAACTAGGTTTCCTAGAACTGCCACAACTTTTTGTAAGTCTCCTGCAATTTCACCTGGGATACCTTACTCTGTGTAATGGGATTACAGGATTTTCAGAATTCATTTTAGTAATTAAAAGATATCATTGGAAGTGGCACCTTGTAGAGGTCAGTAACAGCCTCTGCGCTCTCACAGTCATCCTCCTCTTCCAGGTCCCACTGTATCTGCCGATGCTTCTCTAACAGTTCCTGGTAAGCCTAAAAGAAACACAGGTCTATATAAACAGCTGAAAATGTTGCCTTCGTAGTTTCTTGTGATCCTCTCAGACCCTGTTGTAACATCACAATAATAATCTAATTGCTAATCTGGAATTGCAGCTCAGAGGGGCATGAAACTTGTCTTTAGCACCTTAATCTGGGCATATTTGGGCTATAAGGGAAGACTGAATTTCATGAATTAAAAACATCTCATTTTATAGACTAATGAGGGGTCTTGAAATGAATATTCCATGTTTTGAAGACACTTAAATTGCCAGTGCCCTCTTGCATTGCATGGTTACTATGGCTTTCATTGCTAGGTCTGTGAATAGAGCACTCCTAAAAAACACAAAAGTGCTCTTAAACTCTTCATGCACAAGTTACTCTTCTAGAGGTGGACTTTAAAGTTTGCTCTTATCATGAAACCATAGTTGACTGTGGAATTTGACTTAATTGCTGTAACTTGTTTGTCCACAGGAGTAGGCTGAGCAAGACTGGGTTACTGTAACTTTGGTACTTTTTGGCTTGTGTGCCTCACTGGATCATTCCTATGTTCTCTGCTTGTAAAAAAAAAAAAAAAAAAAAAATTCCATTTCCAGCAGTGAAAACATAGATGAAGGAGATGCCATGATACAGGGACTCTAACCTTTATTATCTAGGTCATTCTTTCATACAAAAATCAGAATTGCAGCAATCAAATCATTACCATCCAACCTGTGCTCAGAAGAAACCAATGTGAAGCAATTGTGAAAGCCATCTCCCTAATTGGCAACCAGTTAAAATTCAGCAGAAAGGTCAGTTACTGTGCAGGCTGCTACCATGGTGGTAGCAGCCCTTTGAGGCAGCAGGGAGAAATAGGTGTTAGACGGGAAAAGCTCTGGGCTAATGGTGAGGCTTCAGGCCAACTCTACTGCTGGGCTAGCTATGAAACCATGGGCCAGACTTAAAACTGCTTCTCTCTGCTAAGGGAATTATTTTTGCAAACAATAATTATTTGACTATTTAAGTTAAATCATGGGAGGTGCATACATGCATATTTTTCTTTTTATCCAGAGAGCCTCTGGACTCAAGGCCCCATCTGTTCTAGGCCAAAAGGGTTTCTCCACTGTGGTAGTTGAAAGGCTTAAATCTCTGGCTTTTTTTACTTGCACATGGGCATGTCATAACATTAAGAATCATTTGTGTTCTGTGCTGCACCATGAAGTGCAAACTGTCACATCTCCCAATTCTCACTCAGCCTGTAATAGGCAGATTGTTATTCTACAGTTTAACTAAGCATATTTGTTACCTTACTCAGCTCTGTAGAATAGAGCATCTCCTGTACAAAGCTGTGTGACCTAAGCTTTGTAGGGCAGAGATCTTAACATAATTTCTAAGCTTCATTTAACAAAGTTGAGATGTGTCCAAGAATCTTATGAATGATGTGCATGAAGAAAATGCATTCACAAGTGGTCAATGGATACAAAAATGGATGATAAAAATTATCTGTCTCAAGAAAACATGAAAAGCCAAAGTAGTAAAATGTACTGTCTTAAAGTGCCTGGAATCTTTCCTGTTCATATATGGTAGTGAAAGGACTTCTGAAGTGAACTACACCAGACAGGTGTTGCAGTAAAAGAACAGTAATTGCATTATCTAAATCATACAATATAATTAAAGAACCTGGCCTGCAATACAAGATTGAAATGTTTGATATCAACAAACTTTGACAATTAGCTACAGTAGGAATCTACGTCTTCTCATAGAGCAATTTATCTAAGCTATTAGGTTTCAACAAAAGTTTAATGCTGCCCGATGTAAGCACTTTAAAGTATTTCTTTTCATGAAAATTGAGGATTGATTTTTTTCTTAACTTGGGTCTGTGGTTCTCAACTGTTATAGAAGTTTTGCAGCTCTCAGCATTTACAACTCAGAACCGATTTTAGTATATACGTTTTGAAAACTAACACTACAGTTCTATAGAAAATGTGGCCAAAAAACCATTACATTGGTCATTGGATACTGTATCAAATGATATATTGCAAATCTTCTCTAAGGTATCCTGTCAG
This sequence comes from Apteryx rowi, assembly GCF_003343035.1. Classification (NCBI taxonomy): domain Eukaryota; kingdom Metazoa; phylum Chordata; class Aves; order Apterygiformes; family Apterygidae; genus Apteryx; species Apteryx rowi. The sequence continues at coordinate 2,297,434 of NW_020451282.1, forward strand.
CACTCAAAATGAGTTTTCCTTCTGCTTATGTGACATTTAATAGTCTTCTGAGCCTCAGTAACCTCACTCATAAAAAGGCAATTAGATCAGCACAGTCTGCTCTTTTCTGTAACACAGGCCATAGATTTCCTACTTTAAACCAAACATGCAGCGTGCAAGTAAAGGATGTCTTGTAGAAAACATCCAATCTACAGTTAACAAATGCCCTTTGACATTTGGTTCCAGCATCACAATTGCAACACGGGAGGAAAAGCCTCTAGGCAAAACTAGGTGATATGATCTCTTCCCCTTTCCTCCCTATGCTACTGCACGATTCTCAGGAGGACCCCAAATCCTAATTTTATAGGATTGGGAGAAATCTGAAGCAAGTTTGGCCTTACAAACTAATAGAACAGTGAAAAGAAGTCTTTACGTGCTCACCTTAAGAAAATCATGAAAATCTTCAGTATGAAAAGTTTTACTGAGGAGACTCCCTTGTTCAGCTTTCTGTCTGTGTTTGAACTCTTCTCTCTTCTTTGCATGGTACTCCAGTTGTTTCAGGATCAGGTCTTTACTTTGCTGGACACATTCTGGAACATAAACCACCAGTGATCAGATGCTGTAACTCCACAGGGAAAATGTGGCATCTGCTACTGTCACACAACATAAGCTCACAGAAATTTGTTAGTGAGGGAAATAGCCAAGTAATTACCATGCAGGATTTCAGAGCTGATTCTTACCCTGATGGTCTTTTTAGATAGGAAGTTTTGTGTTGTTACACAACACTTAAATCTATCAGTTTCTGGATCATTATCATCCTGCACCCTCCCTTTCCCTGGTGTTGCTCTTCATGCAAAGGTAAGGTGGTGAGTTAGTGCAAGAAGCAGATTCCCACCCACCTGACCTCTGTCACCCTCCACCTTAGGGGAGGTCTAAAGTGGCTCACTGTCTAATTGCAGATATGCCAAAGCTACTGCAAGGACAGGGGTGGTAACACATGGTGGGGAGAACAGGTCCAGAGCAGCCCTAGTTCAAATTAAACTAGCATGTAGCCATACTGGGGTTTCCAAGTGACTCCTCCAAGAACCTGCAGCAAAAGGTTTCAAGGTCCCTCTGATTCTGTGCTAGTATCAAAAAATAGTTGGGGCTCAGTTCTTCCTTCCTTATCCATCTTTTTGCTCCAGGGGACTTATAAGTCCATGAATCTGCTATCTAGACTGTGTGCTGCAGAGTGGAATCAGTCCTTACAATGTTCTGCCACTTCTTCATTTCATATTGCCTTCGTACCTAAGAACTCTATTTGTTTTTCCTCCATAGTTAGATTAGTACTTCACTCCACGATTGCAACTAAGGGAGAATGCAAAAGAAGAGTTGGCTCTTGTTCTGCAACCACATTGAGCTGCTTTTAGAAATTCTTTTGTGGAGAAATATAGTACAGTATTGTAATATCATGCACATTACTCATTTTCTAGGTTAATTCATTGTGCTTATCCACAGGCTGATGATTCACTGGAAGTGTAAGATTCACTGGAAGTGTAAGAAAGTCTAATAAAAATGTCATCTGAATAAATGTAGTAACTTATTTTTATACACTACTTGATTCTTCACTACTTCCCTCTTTGTTTCCTAGGAGTACAGATTCTCTCTGGCTTTGTGTTCTGTGTGTGAATTATAGGTACAGTATAACTACTGCATTTAGGAGCTCCCAACCAAGGTCAATTTATATTGACTCTTTCTTGTGAAGATACTGCACTCTGGCTGTGTGTGTGTTTTTGTGTGTTTTTTGTTTTTTTTCTTTTAAAGAAAACTAGCATACAGTATGTCTCACTTGTCTCTAAAAGCAGGAGGTTGCTGAATACTAATGCCCTCCTGCACAGGCTTTACTCTTTATAACTGTAAGTGCCCACTTTGCATAAAATCAAGGCTATGACAGAGGTATTTCTGCTTTGAACAAGAGAAACATGACAGGAAAAAAAAAACACTGGCATAAATTCACACTTAAATTTTAATGGTTGAACCAAAGCAAAGACTGTGCAAGGCATGCCAGTTTTAAGAGCAAACATCCATGATGTACTCAATATTGTGGTATTTATGAATCCATGAGTATCAGTAAACTGTTGGTTCATACGACTAATAGATGTTCTTAAAGCAGAGCTAGCCTGCAGAATGAAAATTTCTGACCCTAAGATATGGCACAATTTCACTTTCAGGTTTAGTGATGAGAATGAGCAGCACTGCAGCAAAAACTTACTGCAACAAGAATATATGTTCTGACTATTCAGTTCATGGAACTCTAACCCTGATGTCATTTTAGTAGAAGAGTGTTTTTCTATTTCTTATTTTAAGGGTAAGATAAAGACTTCTAGTTTTTAAAGTATCTTAGTCTGATATAGTAAAAGCGGTGAATGTGTGAAGACTGTAAGACTAAAAATGATATCTTGTAAGAGTGACAGCACCACTACGTCTTGCGTGTCTTCTCTTGGCTCCACATGCTAGCGGGAGATCACGGGACAATACTTTGCACATATACAGCTACTACTGTCCTGAAGAGCTGCCAGCATCACCAGTGACATCAAGCAGGTAAACATGAAATGGAGAAATCTCTCAAACAGCTGCAGTAAATGGGACTCTGTCTTTGAATTAAAGAAATAAGATAAAGATTATGTGAAATGTAGAATAAGTTCATAGCCTGGAACAAGACCTGGAAGGGATGAAGCTAAAGTTCCTGTTCTAAGCATCTAGCCTTCATAGCAATAGTGTTCTGGGCCGATTCATCAATACCCTTTTAAAACAGCAGGCTATACAGCCAAAACCATAATTTTTGTACGACTTAAAACAAATGTGAGAATGCATACCCGTTAGTTACATTATGAGCTCTTGTCTAAAGTACTCACCATTACTGAAATGTGCTAGTTGTTCCCAGAAGGCCCTGTGCAGGTCTGTTAAAAGCTCTTCCTTTTGTCGGACTGAGAGATTATTCTTCACAGTTAAATGGTCCAGAATATTTGATACAGTATTTAATCTGCATTTGCACTCTTCTGGTATATACGACTTCAGTGAATCGACCACTTTTACCATAAGCTCCCAGTTAAATAACCTTTCCTGAATGTCCTGAAAACAAACAAGAAAATTGCAGGTAGAAACTAAGTATAGGTCTTAGGTTATGCTTGTCCTTTCATTAGCTTATTCAGTCTCAAAACAATTTAGAAAGGAAGCTTCTCAAGACAGTGTGAATAACAACCTTCATACATGTAAACTTCTGAAACTCTGGACTGGTATGGCATGGCAGTGGGCTCAGTTGTGTGATCATTTGCATCAGGAAAAGAGTTAATCTAAAGCTATCAGTATTTTTAATTATTTGTAGCAGTCAGGAAGACAATAATGATGGAAAAAACATAAATACTCAAGGGGGGAAAAGGGGCAAAGAGACCACATGGAGGACCTGGACCTCTTTTCAAGACCCTATACACTGCACTAGTGTGTGCCTTCATTTGGCAATGAGGACAGATGTCTGAATTTGATATGGCTGGGATTCCTCCAAATACATGCTGGAGTTCAGTGAATGTATTTAAAATGGGTATAATTGCATGTGGTCTAGCAGCTTCCACTGTGCTATTAGAGAAGAATCCCAGGACTGCAGTAAGCAGTGAGATCTATCTTAAACTGAAACTGCTTTAAACAAAGATGCTAGCCTGTAAAGAGAGTAACAGCTATCCTGGTTAACGGAGACCCACAGGTGGTGACTTTTGCAATGAGATGCAAGTGTCACAGTAGTGACTTCAGGCAGGAAAATCACTATATCTCATGTCCAAACACATCATTTGAAATCTGCCCATCTGAGAGATGTTCCTATATGGTAGCCCAGTGTGGGTCAGGTGTGATCAGCTGCAAAGACTGTCTTCATATGTGGCCAGCTTAGTCTATGTTGTTCTACTGCAAAACTAATAAGCTAATAATTACTGTATCTTTTATTAGTAAGCAAAAATCAAGTTAGCTGTTCATTTATTCTCCAAGTCACTAACAAATGCAGTGGGCCAGATCGTTTGTACAGTTATCTATAAATTCCAAGCAACTCTTTCAGTATTCAAAAAGTAAATAAAGATCTGGCCCAAGGATCTGTTAGACGTGCCGCAATGAAAAGCAGAGTGCTGATGCATTTATAAACATATTTGTCCTCTAAAGACTATGTTCCTAAGAGATGCTGTGGGGTTTTTAATTGCAGTTAACACAGGACACACAGAATCACCCTCAATTGAAAAATCTTAATTTAAATTATGGTTGCCCGGGCAAAGTGGAATAAATAAACTGAAAGAAAAAGAAATGTCCTAATGCCCAGGGAAATGGTTCTCTTCATTGTGAGGTCTAGCACTCTTGCTGCTGGCTCACTGACTACATTAATATTGTGCACATCACTTTTTCCTAACATGACTGCCTAAACTCTATTTTAAGAAATAGAATTCAAGTGAAGAGTTTACCCTCTTATGAGCCTCTATAAACTGCAAGGGAAGCTCTTTGCAACAAAGCTGGAAGAGAATAGTTGAACAGTCTGTTATTCATGATACAGGACTGACAGATGCTATTTGCATCGTGCTTTGTGTTTAGATTGACTAAATACCTCTCAACTTTTATTCTTTTTGTACTTTACCATTGCATGCAAATCCTGTGATTTACTTAATAACCCTTCTACTGCAATCATCCTTTCAGTCAGATCCATAGTTATCTTTGTTGCTTTGGCACTTGAGCATTTTGACTGGTCCAAAAGAAATTGCTGGGCTTTGTCAGCCTGCTTCCAGAAAGCTTCCATCTGTGGAACAAGAATCAAACCAGAAACCATTTTCCCTCATGAATCATCTAATATTTCATTACCCTATAAGATACAAGTCACTGAGATTACAGCTTTCAATATCAATTATAGTGAATATTTTGCAAAACTATCTCCAGAGACTATTTACTATATAATGGCACGTGTTGATGGCACATAACCAGTAAGCGGTATGTTTGGCCAATCCTGACCTTTTTTATGGGAGTCATTCAGTACAATTTTTCTAAGAGTTTGCTGTTAGCTTGCCACATGTTGCATCCACTAAAGCCTAGTACAGTATGTTATTAGTAATAATAGGAAAAGTAAAGAGGATAATAAAATGTAACCTTTTTTCTGGGATGTTTCTTTATGTGTAGGACTAAGCATTTTGGACAAACAAGATTGTTTTCCTTTTTTTTTTTTTTAATCCAAAAATCTTCACTGTTTTTCACCATCTAAGCCTTTTATAGCTACATGCTACATAACCACTCAACAATCCAGAAATTAAGTACTTCATACAGTTTCAAAAGTTGTATGTGCCCATTTGAATATATTATCATATGGGTAATCTCTAGTTTGAGACTCTGATCCCACAAACAACTGCATAACTCTGTACGTGTGGGTATTCTGTTGCTTTCAGTAGGATTACTAGTATGCATAAAGCTAAGAAAATGTATTCATCATGAGGATTTGTATTAAGAATCTGAGTTTTTTATTTTTATGGTAAAGAATACCTTTATATTACTGAGGAAAGAGATGAATAGTTCAAGGTCCTGATCTTTGTATAGAATCTATAAGAATGTGTGTATAGTATAGTCATTTTAAATACAGGTGAAAAGCATCTGCGGGTACAATAGTGACAGATCCACTAAAGAATGACTGCTGATGGTGAATAACTGCCTCATGCTGCTCAGTGAAGCTGTCATGCAGGTTTTTTTTTATGACTAACACTGCAGGGCCCTAAACAATCAATTTTTCATTGAACAAAGTTAAATTGCAAAAGAAACTTTACATGGGTCTACTATCATTACCAGATCTTCCACTATAAAATGAAAGGCACAGAGATTCAAAAGAAAGCCAAGAAAATTCCCAGTGAAGCACTTAACCATTAGACACTAAAAAATGTTAAGTCCTCTATGGAAAATGCCCAAGGCTGAGATAATGGGCTGTTCAGTTCGACTGAAGTGCCATGGTCAATCAGTGCAGATAGTCTACAGAGCTATCAGCCTGACTAGTCTCTCATTTTCATCAGCAGTCAATTTGTTCATATCTCAAAAAAAGGACTGGAAATGGAGATTATCTTTCAGATTATCCAATTTACTAGAAAATAATATGCAGGATACTTTTAACCTCCACTTTTCTAGCCTATAAACTAATTTGGACACAGTGAAGCTACTGAAGGGAAAAAATATTATTTTGAGGATGAAATGTCAACAATCAAATTATGTTTTTCACATCAAAAACTAAGTAAATATAGTATAATGTGCAAAGCTGCTAAAGCAAAGTTTTTGCTAAAGCAAATGTGCAAATCATACTAAAAGGTCATACTGTAATTATTTCATTAGTAATTATTTCAGCTGAAAATTTTTTATTCTCCTATTATTCTCTTACTCAATTATGGAGTATTGGAAGCTAAGTGTTATCTGAATACAGATGTGGGGAAGAAAGCAAGGTGCTATGATAAAATTCCTAAAAGTCAGGCTTGAAATGCACCTTACCACCTGGTAAGCAATGCACATTCATCAGCTCTAAACCCAGCATGATGAAACAGTGTTTGTATGAAAGATGTTGGCTCCCAAAGGGAGTTGGAAATACTTTGCTGGAGCAATGAAAAACTGTTCAGGACCCATGCACATCTAAAATACTAACTGTGGACTAGTCAACACAACAGTAAAAAAGAAAATATACCTCATCAAGAGAACAACATTAAAATGAAATTTCAGAACAGAAAAATTAGAAAGTTACATTATCTATTATGTGCTCAGAATATTCTCTTTCTTTTCTTTCTAAGTCTTCTAGGGTCTGGTACTCTGAATTACGGGCTCCTGACATCTCAGTATTCTGGAGTCTAGAGTCAAGTTGTTTCTGTAATTCTTCAAAATCCTAGAAAAAACAAGCAATTTTTTAAACAGAAAAACATACATCATCACTCTTTGTGAAGAGAACATGTTCTAATAATAGATACAAATGTGCTGCCATAGAGTTGGTAAGTTCATTTCTAAATTCTGGAGTGAGTTTGTATGTCAAGTCTGGCTCATGGTTAAGGAAACTGAACAACAGTGTTCAGAAAATTTTGTCTCTGGGTAATGCATTTCCTGCAGCAAGGAAAGAAAACACAAGACTATATGTATAGGGTATCTCTGAATTACACCTACTATAAATAGGTATATCTCTACTTCAGTTTAACCAGTATGTGAGTACAATCAAGTACCATATCCACTGAATTCAAGTTTTAGTAAATACTGATCCATGGGCTTTCATATTGCCAGTCCTTTGAATCTAAATAAATATTTTTATTTTAATGCACGTGTCCCATCTTTAAATGGCAGCTATGAGTGTACACGCTGTGTTTAAAAGTACAGCTAAGTACCCAGATATGATCATCAGATTGTGTTTCCTGCAGAGTGCTAACACACATAGATAAAATACACCTGTAATGCTTGTAAGGGACAAATCGTAGGCTAGATGATTATGTGGGTTTTTATGGCTTTTCGGTACTTTGAAGCCAGGATGATGTTTTCTCAAAGCTAATAATATCAATAAATACTAGTTCTCAGCCCTTACTGAGTAGTTTGGTACTGAAATGGATGATTCTTCAGTTGCTTAAACATGCCTTCTGTAACAGGCATTTATGTTTAATATCACACAATTCTGTTCGCCAATGAATTAACTCAATACCTTATGCCTTAAGGAAATGTAACCGGGTTTTGACAAGCCTCACAAACAATTTCATCAAAATCCCATGAATTCTTCTTACAATGCAAAAATAAGAGGAAAATGCTGTCCACAATAAATCATATAATCCTCAGCCTTGCCAATGCAGGACTACATGCAATATTTTGCAATGCTAATGTGTTTGCTTATTACTAACTTCTCTTTTAGATGGTATTCATAACCAGTCTTTTCCATCATGTGATATCCCAACCTTAAGGCCATCATGTTTCCAAGGCCTTTTTCTATAGAACATAGGATGTCAAAATGCTGGATTACCAAATCTGAGATTAAACACACTAACAATTGGACTATTTTGGTATTGATTGCATCTAAGAGGATTTAGTCTTTGCCTTGCAGTGGCCTCAGTTAGCTGCATGAAGAGACCCATGCTGGCAAGTTTTATTGAGAGTTAGGCTATACTGGGAAAGATGCCTAACCTATATTACTTCTGCATTTGTAGTTTAAGGTCATTAAAAAAAGTCTGTCAGAAAGAGGGATGCACACACCATGTCTTACTTTTCACTTAGTAAATACTATTAACTTAAATACTAAACCTAAGGATTCATGGCAGTGAAGTGGTCTTAAGGCAAAATCCAATCTGATGTAAGCTATTAGGTAAAATTAGAGAGATTCCCAAAATTAATTCACAGACTGTGAGAATGCACAGATGAGATACATCCCAATCACTACAGCTGAAAAGCTGACAGGCTTTAATTTAATGTCTAAGTGTGATATTCTATCTGAATTTAAGAAAAAAAAATCTTTACTGTGAGAACAATTAAATATTGGAATAGGTTGCCCAGAGAAATGGTGGAGTCTCCCTCACTGGAAATATTCAAGACTTGGTTTGACAGGGCACTGGATAACTTTAAGGCCCCGCTTTCAACAGAAGGTTGGACCAGATGATCTCCAGGAGCGCCTTTCAGCTCAGCTTTTTATGATTCTAATTTGGAAATCTTCTAGTAATCTTAAAAATAATATTGTGACCCCAGTTGAAATGCATACTGACCATAAATGTTTATCTTCTAGTTCAGAAGTGGAAAATGGATTCTGATAAAAGTATATGGAAGAAAAAAGGACAAAGAAAAATAAGTATATTTTTCCCTTGATAAAAACCTTGGGTTTCCTGTTGGCACTCTATTTCCTGCTGTGTTGTTATTAGTCATGATACGTGGGCCTGGACAGAGACCTGATAATGAGAAGTCATTAATTATAAGTGAATAAGGTCTGGAACATTCTGTTTTCTTGAGTGGACTGAACTACAAAATACTTCTGTTCTTAACAGATTAGAAACAGCATTGTCCTCCTGACCACTTCAGACAACAACAGGGAGGAAATGTGGATACTAGAGGGAATCAGCTAAGGAGTGAGTACCTTTGCATTAATTCTGAAATAGACTACCAATGACATAGCTGTACAAAAGACAGGGTCAGATAGCCTGCTGTGCCAGCTTGCACCAATTGGTGGGATTAATTCTTATCTTCTGTTGTCTGAAACACTAACCAAAAAAATCCAGCCACTTACATTTTCCTGAATTAAAAGGATCTTCTTGAACAAATCATCAGTAATCTTCTTTTTATGATAAAAATCTGTGAGGTATATTTTGAGAACCTGAATAAAAATCTATTCAAAAGGAAAGAAACAAAACCCAGGATAAGTGCCTATTGAACATTATAAGAACATCTTCGTGATAACTTTTGCTGCTTTAAGTCAATCAGTGAGAATATAGTGAATCATAAGTAAAAGAATAGAAACATCATCAGCAATTCTGCAGTACTTCTGTTATGAAAAATCCTTTGGCTTTGTCTTCAGTAAGAGTACTGGAAGATCGTGTTATGTTCTAACAAGGACAATGACATAATTTCATATATATCTAACAAAGCTGACAAATTTGTAATTGTGCTTTACTGGAAAACACACAGATTACTTAAAGCCTAATGTTTCTAAAGTTTAATGATCACCTAAGCTGAAAGTTGTTAATAAATTGTTTACCATGATTTCAACTGTAGCCTGCCTACTAACCAAGTATCAAACATTTTTATGTACAACCTGCAATGAAAAAGTATCTATCTCATTTTCTTGCTACCTTCTCTCACAAAAAGTAATTATTTTCCAGTTGATTTTTTTCAATTGCAATACCAGTGTCTACAAAAAGATATTTTTGAACAGCCTCTTCCCCCTTGCCTCTTCTAGAGTGTCAATGTAAAGACAAGTCATTTCATTACTAACTGTTGTTGTGTTCTCCAACATGAACATAAAGATGTGTGAAACATAACAGCAATCTGTCTGTTACTTGTGTACATGAAAACAGATGATGAAGTTGCCTGTTTTTAAACATATTTTATGCAAAGGCATAAATAAAAACATATTTATGTAAAAGAATGTTCTCCAAGCCAACATTTGAGCTGAGCAAAATCTGGAAAATATGTTATCATTAAATATATGCTATCATGTGTCAGTCAAAAAAGAGCTCAGTAGAAGAGAAATATGATAAAGTTGTCATGTTTTGGATCTCCCTTGACAATGCTGCGGATAGGAGTTTGGCAGTTCTTGAACACACAACACCAAGATACCACAAACTATAGAAAAATAAAGCATCAGAATTCAGGAAACACTGAAGGAAAGGAATATTTCCTTTTCCTAGACCTGACTCTAAGAAAGATTGACTCTCAAGCCTGAGAAAGCAGAGTGGAAAAAGAAGAAATTATTCTCTAGGCTGAAAGTTTTTTTTCCCCCTTGTTCACTGCCAGTAAAAATACAAATCCAGCTATTGAAAGCTTCAGATAACAGTCAGTCACCTGCCTTTTGTGGTGATTTCTCATGGCCCACAAAGTGTGTTAAATGCTCATTTTCTTAGTGTTTCTGTGATTACATCACCATGTCGTGACTTTACCTTCACCTATAAGGTGATGATTAACTTTGAGATCAAGTTTGATCTCCCTTAGTGAAGCTAAACTTCTTTCCGGTATCTGATCTCAAGTTCTTCTCTTCATCTATTTATGACTACATAAGCTGAGGGGATAAAACCAATCAGATCAGAAGTGGCTTTCCAGGTTTATTTTCACACTTCCTCTTCTGGGTCATGTAGAAATTTGTTCTGAAAACCCCACCCCTTGAAATATTCTCAGTGCACTCAAAAAATTACATCAGAAATGATCAGTATGTTTAAAGAGAGGTCTGGAAGGAAGAGGAGGAGAAAACTATATACTTTATATTCAGATTTCAACTACCTGAGCTAAAACTCAGTAATGACAATGTTTCTATACTCCATCAGAGTACCTACTTACCATAAACAATTCCCCTAACCCAGTATTCTGTTGCTTTAATTGCATAAATCCATTTTTGTTTCTTTCTTTCCTGTCAAGTTTGCATGCTGTGAACTGATGTAAGTAGCTATCTATGCTTTACAGGGGTGCCTTAATTCCTCTGTCCTGCAAAATCAGGGCTATTGTATTTATCACAATGGTACTGATTCAGCTGAATTTTCAGTTTTATTCAAAGAGCACACTGTCCTTGGAGTTGCATTGCACAAGCACTGTCATTAAAACATAAACTAATCTATTAAATATTTATCTTTTCTTTAATGAACACTGAGTGCTATAGGTTATCCTATGGAGTAAATTTTAAAACCAACTTGTTACATTATCCAGTCTGACCTCCTGTACTTCATAGACCATTATATTTCACATGGTTACTCCTGGTATGAACCTCAGATACGCAGAACAGACAGAAAAATTAAAGAGAATACTGTAGAAATACAGCTCTGCTATAGTACTTCCCAGCTAGCCAGTTGTTTATGCTGATTATTTCCTAAACTGATATTCAACTAAGATGTTCAAATCAAATAGCTACAAATGAGACATGAGTACCTACCACATGTTTTTCTTTTCTGAGTTCAGTATCAAGAAGTATAAGATCTTTCAAAAGAAGACTGCAGAGGCAGAGCTTAACATCAAAACTAAAACAAAGATTAAAAAATTGTTAGTGTCAATCTAGATGACAGGCACATAAAAGGGGCAACACCATATATTTCTTTTATTTGATAAATTTTTCTAAAAGCAATGTCCCTAGAATAGCAGTCAAGTCACTTCATTTTGACATTTCTTTCTCTTTTGAATAAAATATCTCTACATAAAGGTAAGCAAAATGAGATAATGCTTTAACAATATTGGAGATGCAGTTCCCTTTAGAAAAAGTCACGATAAATATAGGCATGAATGGCTACAACATAGGGAAAAGAAAGCTTTAAATTAAAATAGCTATAAGAAGAGTGCACATTTGAAAGCATTTTTCACTGCTAGTACTCCCTCAACCCCATAGTGACTTAAATATAATTTTTTTTTTTTTTGCTAATGAGAATACAGACATATTTATTCATCTAAGCGTACCTTACCATTATGTGGCTAAATGAAAATCAAAACAGATAGTCCATTTGGTTTAGGTCAACGTGCTCATCACCAGACTATCTGAGAGAGGAAGCTTTCCCACAATATTATTTAAGTAGTTCTTATTAAAATTGAGAGAACAGACTGCTGGCGTTTGCTGTTCCTGAGACGCCGGTTGTATAACTTGATTTTATATGGTGCAGAGGACTCTGGCCCTTGTAGAGGCCATATGTTTAGCATTCAGCATGTGAACTAAGACCAAAACGCTAAAGACTTATGGCTCAGCACTTGCAGAAAATGGTCAATACCTTGCAGTATTGAATCCGGAGTTACTAACAATCTTTCATAATTAGTAATGTAGCACTGATACTGTATGGGCAAAAAGGGATCTCCTTATCACAAATGTGGTATACCTTTACGAGACTCCTTTTGCATAAGTTCTGATTCCCAGAATTTCATAAAAAATAAACTGATTTTTAATATATAACATGAGGCATTTCTTTCGTTTCCCCAGCCAATTTTTTAAGGGTCATAAGCACATAACCCTTGATGTGGTGAACGTATGCATCCAGCCCTAGTCATTGGTTTATGCCAGACCTTTAGTGGTTGTCTGGAAAAAAACTACCAGGGCACACCAGGAAATGACCAACCACAACTGGTTACCTCTCGCAAGTCAGCACTTCAGGGAAGCAGGTCACCTTGAGGAAGGTCCGAGCCTGGAACCTGTCGTCGCTGGCTGAGGAATGAATCGTCGTGGAGGAACTGCAGTCCTCCTTGTCTCCCTGGCTGAGGGAGCCCAGGCTGCCCGAAGTGGACGTCTCCATTACCTGATTAGGCAGAACAGCCTGCTTTGGATTCTCGTGCAAAGACGGATTGGATGAGCCATCTGCCAATGGCTAGAGTCAGAGAAAATTTACAAGGTTAATTAATACAACACAATAAGGAAATAAATGGCTCATCAATTTACTGCTTGCTTTCACACAAAAAATTAGTACACAGCAAAAATGCTTCCACACAAATTATGGTTCATCATACTGACAGGTTTCTGCGTTTCCTGTAAAAAGTTCTGTTGTGGTTATCTGCCTGAGGCATTTTTCCTTACTGAAGGACAGACCCTTGTTTTTTTTATGCCTCCTTGGACAGATCCAACTTCCACTAATGTTAATGGAAAGAAAACGGTCTCTTGACTGCAGTGAAAATTGACTGGACACCATGTAAAGCGCTGAAGGTTTCAGGGGGAGATGAAGGCAGTTGATGCTGTATAGAATAAAGCCTGAGTCAATGGATTATTAATAAACAAAACTCCCTGCTAAGCAGATTGACAGTAACTCTTTTGCCAGTAATTCTTAACTCTGCAATTTACATTGAGACAGAATGATTTCTTTAATTTTTGTAAATAGAGTCTAAAACCTCACCCTAAATTTCTGGTTGATTGGATAGATGACTTTTGCCTTTAATGCAAATGCTGTGACGTTACTGTCCAGAGGAGACTCATCTTCCTGTATGGAAAAAGAACAGAAAACTACTGTAAACTTTGAGAACAGCAGTAGGTCTGACAGTTGTTTAAGTACCATGTGCTCCTTTTAGTTACATAACTTAGAAATTCTTATCAATAACTGACTGTTTCTTGACTGTTTCAGTCTTGGCACGAAAAACCATGTAAGACTCATTCAGGTCAGAGTATGAAATCAAGAAAAGAGAACTGTATTCTCCCTATACGTTATTATGACTCCAAAATGTTTTTCCTTCCGTAAGTGAAAATGAACAGTAGCTGGTATTCACAGAATATTTGCATTCCCTTTTTTTCCCCCTTCAACACCAACTAAAGATTTCACATGGGAGACTTAGACTACCTTAATAATAGAAATGACTAAGGAATAAGCTGGATAGATACCATCACGGCTATAAATTCTGGCTTTCAATTTAAATAAAGAAACAACAGATTAAACAAAACCAGTCATCATTTTTTCCAGGAAGAACTTTCATAGTACACCGCTTACCTATAAGTGGGAGAAAATACCAATGTTCTTCTGAAGAACTTTTTATAGATAATGCATTCTTTTCATACAAACAGCTGTTGTACACAATCTGACTTTCTGCTCCTCCTCTTTCCTATCCACTGCTTTATGCACTGGAACAATGGGATAAGCAGCTTTGTTTTGTTAGGTTATACATGGCTCATTGAAAGGATGGCTGTAAGTAACAGAATGTTTAAAACCAAATTTTAGAAGATTTCCTATTCTAACATTTTTCCTTTTCCAGATCAAATGAAAGAATCTGTTTTGTCAAAACAGTTTTCTTTATATAGATTTTTCTAGGAAATACCAAAACACTAATAGAGTCTATAAACAGAGGTGGGAAGAGAAGAGCAAACTACATCATTCATTAGAATCTTTTATCATAGCACCTCTTCATCTTTGTTTCATTTATTTCCAGAAGTAATTTTTGGCTTCACTGATAAAATAAAAAGCATGGGGTCAGTTGGTAAAACACTTGCTCATACTGAGTAGTCCTATTGCTATACTGGATATCCAGGGATAAAAGCCAAGAAATCCACTGTTCTGAAATGGCTGGAGGCAAAGCAGCTCCAGTCCGAAAGCCATAAAGCCATATTGCCGTGTGCTGCAACTAAGACATCCTGATTCTCAGCAGGCATGAGTAATGCACGGTTATTATTAATATGGTAATTATGGTATTATTGCTATCTGGAAGGTCTCGGAATGAAAATATCTGATTTTTGAAGTGTTCTAGCCTAACTAAAAGCATTTTTCACCTATGCTTCTTCCTGAACTGTCAATCTGATGCTAGGCTAAAGCACCTGGGAATTGAAACAAATGAATGGAAAGAAATATATATATAACTACAGTAGTCTGGCAAATAGATGGGAGGAAGCCCTCTGAAATAACACTGTTAGTTCTTAAAGTGTTATAGATGAGCTAACCTGTTTGGAAATGGATACAGTTGTGAAGGCTCACATTTTAAAGACTATGATCCCATTTTAAGAGGACTGCTAATATGCATAAAATTATATCATTCCATAAGTTCTCTCACAGGATTTACACTCCAAAAGAGAATATAGTCAATGATCATTTGTTATTCTGTACTTTAACTCAAGAAAAATGAACCACCGTCTGTCACCATTCTTGACCACAAATCTGAAATGAAAATTAATTTTTTTCCTAATTGTCCTTTAATCCCAGCTCACCACTCTGGTATTTCAGTACTTTTGATCATTTGACCTTTGTCTTCAGTTGGCACTTGCCTGGAGATCTTCTATGTGAGAAAGTCATTGAAGATGCTGGTTTCCTCCAATATACTCAGTTTGCTTCGTTTATTTTTGCTCCCTCCATCAAGCTATCAAATTCAACTCAGATCTATACCCGTATCCTAAGGAGACACTAAAAAAAGTATCTGTTCCAGATTGGACCTGATGAGGGAACTCTGTTACTGTCAATTTTTCTCTAACAACCTCTTTCTCCAGGAAAGAATCCATTACCAATTATCAGGACTACATTTCTGTGCTTAAGTACTTTTTCTGAAGTCAACAGTGTTTTTCCACCAGCCTTTTGAAATTAAAGACAATGTAGAGAAAGAAGTCCACACCCAAAGAGAACTCAGGATCTTGAGTAAAATACCCACAAAGAGCCAAATGAAATGGAATTCATAACGGGAACAAATGCCACAAATGGTTGCATTCCTAAGCAGCTATAAATACTCTTTTTTTTTCTTTCTCTCTCTTTTTTTTACACTTTTTTGAATGCCTTTTAAGGTCCCAGTTCCAAGCCCACTAAAATCAAGATACTTTGGACAAGACCATGAAGCAAAATGGACATCCACCACCAAAACATAACTTTACCTCCGACACCATTTCCTCTTTTGAGGTATAGGGCTCTGCTCTACTTTTTGTGAGTGTATGCCCTTTCTCAGCAGAGTTGAAGCCTTCCAGAAGTCTCTGGGAATCATCCTTCTGAAATTCCAAGAAAAAGAAAAAAGTATATAACACTGAGAGCAGGCAGATACGTTCATGTCTCCACCCTGAAAAAGTTAAATATTGGTTGAAAATGACAATTTTAGAAAAATATGATGAATTGTCAGGAACAAACAATCATCATAAAGTACTAACCTTCTTCTTTCCAAAAAAAAGTATATAATTGGCCTTTATTTCTCTACCAAACACACAACATCTAGTAAGGCCACGAATTGTAACATGCTTGTTCCTGTGCACTGGCACAGACCAAATAATAACAGTGTTAGTCAAGGTATCCAAACACAGCATCTCAAGGAATTTTTTTAGTGAGGGAAAAGATGGCGGACACTCTGCTTTGCCTAATTTTTTTCTTTTCTTGTTCAGGCTGCATTCTATTAACTACTTTTTCATGTAGTCTAATGATATGGCTGCAGCCACTACGCATGTAACCACCTTACGGAAAGATTCTCCTTGAATTATTTATCACTTGGTATATAAAGTAGTTCATTTTCTCAGAAAATAGAGAACTGCCTAGCCTTTGAATAGATTTCTTTCTTTATAACTTGCCTTTATCATATCTCTGGAACTTAGTTGCTCAGTAGTATGTGTCACATTCTTGGGCTACTCTCCAAGATGGGGTGAACTGAAGACCCTGTTTCCTAAAAATCTACTAAAGACTTAAGAACAGCTACAAGTCTTCCTTAAAAATCTTGTCACTTATTTGTCCCAAACTAGAAGTTCACAAAATTTAGGTTGAGTGACCAGAAGTTATGGAAGTAGCCACATCGGATTCACTGTGGTACCATCACACCATAGTCATTCCAAAAAAAGGCTTTGCTTTTCCTAACTCTCTGAATGTTCATACTGCATCCCCAACATACTTTTACTCCTTTGTATATCTCCATCAGTATCACTTTAAATGTATTTGCATTTTTCTAGGATTAATTTTTTTCTGCTAACATTTCTAATCTCAATGCCTTCCTTTGTTTTTTTGTCCCTTGTTATTTTTGCAACACCTCCCAAATAATATCTGTGAATGTAATTGAAGTGCTACTGATCTGCTACTGATTTTACTGATCTTTTAGATCATTAAAGAAAAAAGCTGAATAAATCTAAGTCTAACTGTAATTCCTGTAACAGCTCATCCAGCTGATTTACCAGAATATCATGAGACAAGCTCCAACTCAAAGGGTCACAGGAACTTCTAGGCAACGCTGTAACTCTATTATTGGCAGGAATGCATAACAGTGCATTAGCCTGTCTGAAGTTACGCACTGTAAAGGTTTTTTCTTGGAACTCTGGTGTGTCCTAGGTACAGATCACCAAACCAATACAGCACTTAACTGCAAGCATCCAAGTCCTACGGATTCAGGCTATCTATATAATAGTGATTAATTGGGGCTGAAACACAGATGTGGATGGCTTACCATGGTGCAAGAATAACTCAGCTGCTTATGAAGCAACATGGCATATTCAGGTAAACTATCTAGGCTATAATATGTGTGGTTCAGTAACTGCTCTACCTCAGGTAGGCCTGTTGTATAGCACAGGTGGAACAGACAGTACATGAAAGGAATGGACACAGGCAACCTAAGGTAGACTTGTCTGCATTTATGAAATCAGGCACATTGGATATAATCTACCAGCCCTGCAGTGTGTTCTGTATGCACCAGCGGGCAGTTATTTTTCCTTCAAAATAAACAACTCTCTTACAGTAGTAGCATTGATTTTAATGGCATTTAAGCACCTAAATGCATCTAAAGATCTAGGTCAGAGAGAACTGACAGCTTCCATTCCCTATTGACATAAATGACACAAAAGATAAAATTGTACATGGATATATTGAGCTGGTAGTGACAGTGCAATACAGATACCACCTATGAAGGCAAGGAAAATGAGCAATTGAATCAGAGGCTTGCACTCACATGGGATGCATTGATCCAGCATTTGAAGTGCATCCATTACTGGGCTAAAGCATGGCTTCAAACAGAGTTTCATACCTCCTACTTAAAAGCAGTTTGAAGCAAGAGGATTCTTCTCTTATGTCATGCTTAATGATGACCAACACTAGAACATAAGCACATGGAGCAGACCTGTCATAGCTCAAAAAAGGTGTGGTTAAAAAACAAACGGAACCAACCACCCATTGAACACTGACAGAGCACTCTGAAGGACTGAATTTCCTGGCTGTGCCAATGCCAACCATTGCTACATCCAATTAATCCAACAGTACTTGGGGCTAAATCTGATGTACAGCAAGAAAGAAGCAGAAGTCAATGGCAGTTCATATCTGTGCAGTGTAATTCTACGGGAACGTGCTACCTCAGTAATTATGGAGCCCACAAACATATAATAAAGAAATACAAACCTTATTCCCTAAAACAGCAAGACAAATATATATTAACAAAAGTCCTGTGCTTTAGAAAACCCTGCTAGCAAACTAGCATATGTATTCTACTCTAAGTATTTTCAGGTATGTAGGGGATAGCCTCAAAGTAATAGTCATGTGTACTAATATTCTGCTTGCTCTGTTCATTTTAGTGCTTTGGAAAGTGGATTGTTCTTAGTGTTTTTGGAATAGAAATTAGCGGTTATCTTCAATTATCTCATGCAGCTTCTGCGAACAGGGTACACCTTCCACTGCCCCCAAAAAGCAACAGAGCCTTCTACAAGAAGCGATGACTTTGAGAGACAAGTCGTGGGCCAGCCAAGCCTATTTTAAAGGACACAGGCCAGCAGGGCAATACTCAGAATATACACACTTAAACCAGTCTTGCTTTTGAGTCAAGCTGTTTACTCTGTCTCAATAAATCCCGAAAGGAAGAAAATAGTAAAATCAATTCAAACTTTGCTATGTCAGGAATTATGTAGGTCCCTGTCTGTCATGGAGTTCACTCGCAGCTGAAACCAGAATTCCTGCAGATTCATCACTGCTGAGGACATGGGTAGCACTGGGGCCAGATTTTGAGCGGGCGCACTGAAAGAACTCGCAGCTCCGCGGCGCAGCGTCTGTGCTCTGTTCCAGACCGGCTCGGTTCAGCCGAGCGCCGCAGGCTGCCGCGCCCCCGACGGCCCCCAGCGCGCAGCGCGCCGGCAGCGCCCAGCCCAGCGCCGCCCTTAGCTCCCTGCTGCTGCTGGCCGAGCACCCAGCTAAAGTCCGACGCCCTCGCGAGAGGCCGCTATGCGGGTGCTGCTGCGGCCAGCGCGGGCACCGGGGGGGGGCGCCCGGCGCGCCTGCGGTGCTCTTTGCTGGCCTTGCTGCCGGAGGCAGCGGTTAGCAGGAGCTCCCCGGCCTGGGGCCTCTCCGAAACCGCTTTTGTCCCTTTTGTGCGCTCCCGCCCAGGCAAACGCGGGCCGCGCGGCGCTGCCCCGCGCGGAGAGGCGGAGGGGGGAAGCCAACCTGCCGCCCCCC